>NC_142011.1:186379524-186683053 GCF_049901735.1 Notechis scutatus
CCCTCTGAGGAACTCATTACAGAAGTCATAGCGAAAGTCAATATTCTCAGAGTATCATCATTTCCCAAGATTAGATTATCAGCCAGAAGAAGCAGAGTCTTTTTCACAACAGTACAATTCTGGAATAATATGCTTGAGGACTCACATCATGTCATGGAGCTCTTAGCAGCATTTATTAACATTTGTAAAATCCATCTTTCACTTTTAAGGATTCTTCTGTTGTTTCCTGTTGTCATAAGAAGTTTTGGTTTTAAGATTATTGATAAGAGGAACATTATGCAATGACTTGTTTTGTTATTAAATTTTAGAACATGTTATGGGTCAGCACCAGAGTTCCTCCAAAATTTGTGCCCAGTTTGTACTGTTTAATGTGCCAGAAGGGGAAAGAGAGAGGGGTGTGTGTGTGTGTGTGTGTGTGTGTGTGTGTAATATTTAAGTACTTAGATTTAGATTGTTATTTAGTTTTGGCACTGATTCTGCCCTCCTTTTAGAAATTGGCTGCCAATATATTATTCTAAAGGTATATTTGCCCTGTGTCACAGAAAGATTGCAACTGCTGATTTAGACATGGGCTCGTGTGTTAGTAGACAATATTTAATAAAATAACAGAGAACTATCCACAGAAATATATGAATATTTTCTAATGCAATAGTGAACAATTTCAAATGTTGTAATAATAAAACCTATGACATCAATTAGCTCAAGCTGGCCTGAATTTTCTAATTACTATTCAAGTGCTGTGAGGGAACGAATATTGTTTATTCAGTTGGTTTAAAAACCCCATGTACAGTTGATAATTTTGTAGGGTAGCAGGCACCTTCAGCAGGTTGATGATGGTGACTATTTTTGCAGTTTTGTTCCCCTTGGGAAAAATGAGTTTCAAGAAACTTGTGAAAGACAGAGGAGAAGCATTTCATATATTGATTCCTGTGGCTGAAACTTCCACTACTGTAATTTTATTGATTCCAACACTGCACTTGTCTAACAGGTATATTAACTGAGCTGAACAAACCATTTTGCCAGACTAGTTTCAATTATTGAAAGAACTGTAAATTAAGTAATAATGAAGTAAAGCAACTTACACTGCTGTCTGTTTATATGGAAGAAAATGTCTCAAGGGGAGCTCCAAATGGAACTTTAAATATTAAATAGAGCTTTCAGGTCGTTCTTTGTGGGAAAATGTATCTGTGTAAACCTCTGTTTTTCAACCCTATCAGATTTTCATCACAGTGAATTGCCTGAGCACAGACTTCTCTTCTCAAAAAGGAGTCAAGGGCCTTCCTCTGATGATTCAGATTGACACATACAGTTACAATAATCGCAGCAATAAACCCATTCATCGGGCCTTCTGCCAAATCAAAGTTTTTTGTGACAAGGTAAGATAATGTATTTCTTAATGACGACATATGGGGAGAGTTTTTCTTTCTTTAGTAGATTATTTTATTTTTCTAGATTTTATTTTTATCATCATTTATGTCTATAAGTCATTTTCATTTTAGCTTTCTTTCAATTTCTTTCATTCTTTCTTTACTATTGAGTTTTTCAATGATAGTAGCAAGCGTGGAACTTATTTGGGCTAACATTTTATATTCCAGAATCCCCTAGAATCATGAGGACGAACCTGTGGCACGCGTGCCAGAAGTGGCATGCAGAGCCATATCTCTGCACATGCCAGCCATCACTTGTTGTTCTTCTGGGTTCCAGCGCACAAATGCGCGCCGGCCAGCTGGTCTTTGCGTGCGGGGGAATGCTGGAAACCAGAAGAGCAGCTCCCCGGGTCGTGCACGGAGGAGCACTGGAAACCGGAAGAGCAGCTGGTCTTTGCGCATATGCGCGGCAGAAACCAGAAGACCAGCTGGCCGGCACACATGTGTACACCAGAAACACGCATGCGCACTGGGGAGCTGCTCTTCTGGTTTCCGGTGCTCCCCCGTGCCCATACCCACGTTCCATTTCGGCACTCGGTGCCAAAAAGGTTTGCCAACACTGCCTTAGAAGCTCTGTCACTCACAATTCTGAGAGGCAAATGACAGCCTCTATGCAAAAATTGTTCTGCATTGATAACGGCACACTTTTCCTCGCACAATTTTATGTACAGTATTTATTATGGACTCAGTCCTGACTCCCGGTGACTGCAAGGACAAGTCCTTACTGTTTTCAGCAGTGATTTTAGAAATGGGTTGCCATTCCCTTCTTCCTAAGTCTGAGAGAAAATGACTGCCCCATGTGGTCCAGTTGGCTTTGTGCCTAGGGAAAGACTAAAACTCATGGTCTCTTAGTTTCTAGTCTGATGCCTTAAACAGTGCACCAATCTGGGTACCAATAACAGTTGAGAGCTTGAAATAAATAAATAAATAAATAAATAAATAATAAATAAATAAATAAATAAATAAATAAATAAATAAATAAATAAATAAATAAATATTTGGCTATAGATTTACAATTAAAATTAGCCTTTTTTGACCCACTGCTGGAAGTTCAATCTCCAAAACTCAGACCTTGGAGTTATAGGTCTGACTAATTTGGAGTACACCAAGTTAGAAGTTAGTCAAAGGAAGATATCTAGGATAGTCCTGGAGAATACAGGTAGTCCTTGACTTACGACCACAATTGGGAGTAGAACTTCCATTGCCAAGTGAAATGTCGTTAAGTGAATCATGCCCAATTTTTTTTAACCTTTCTTTGCCATGGTGAATCACTTGGTTCTTAAATGAATCATTCCATTGTTAAGCAAGTCTGGCTTCCCTCATTGACTTCGCTTGTTGGAAGCCAGCTGGGAAGGTTGCAAATGGCTATCATGTGACCTTATGATGATGCTGTAGCCATTGTAAATACATGCCAGTTGCCAAATTCCCATTTGATCATATGACCATAGGGACACTGTGGCAGTCATAAGCATGAGGAACGGTTGCAAGTCACTTTTTTTTACCACCAACCTACCTTCAAACAGACCTTAATGGAATGTTTGTTAAGTCAAGGACTAACTTAGAAGTAGGCATTTTATGAAAGCTATTTTAGAACTCCGCTGGCAGACAGCTGGGAAAGGATTCTAATCGTAAAACTAAAACTTCTGGAATAGGACATATAAAAATGGATTGATTTCTGATGATTAAAGCAAACTAGATGGAATGGGATGAAATCCAAGATAAAAGAATGGTAAAAAGTAGGCAAAGTAGGACAAGTTTCCAAGGAGATAGCTAAAACCAAGAGTCTGGTAGCACCTTTTAAGGCTAACATGTTTTGTTAAAAGGGATAAGTTTGACTCTGTTGCTAAGTAACTGTTGTCTTATTATGACCAGAGTCACTGGAACCATGTATGGAATTACACAAACTTTTGAGATGAGAACTTCATTCCATCTCATTCATATGTATAGGAAATCTAGTTCTGCAACAGTGTTGATTGTTCAGGTGTTAATACTAAAACATTTCTTATGAGCAATATATTATTTTAATACAAGCTTCCCAGTATGGCTCCTTCCAAATTCTTACTGAAGGTACTACTTATAAGAAGCTAGTTTAGTTTGTGCATTTTAAAAAATCCTACTGCATAGCTTAAAAAAAACCCTATCTACTTATCAGTTTAATAGAATTTTTGAATACTATTTTAATAATTTATTTCCTAAGGCTATTGGAAGTTTTGTATTCTAATGACATAACAGCATATTTTATGAAAGGTTGAAGATCTGCCTGATTTCTTTGCTCATTATATTTAGAGTAAATAAACAAAACTGCAGATACAAACTGAGTAATTTTTTATTACTAACTTATGAAAACTTAAACCATATGGTAGTGCTTTTTTTACTTTCCATTTCTTTGGCAAAAAAGGTAAAATCAACTGGCAACAATAATTTCAGGACGCTGATATTTCAATTAAATCAGACATTTCCATTAAATTATTAATTATTTTAAATAGCATTATATTCTGCTATTTCTTTCATGGAGCACTTAGAACGAATTGACATTTAAACAAGGAATAATACAATTAGCAAAAAGAAAAAAAAATACAGATTAACGAACCAGTGCAAAGTACATTGCAAATGAATAAACAGTTGACATTCTTAAATTTATTTTAGAAATAGTAAAGAGCCAATTTGGCATGACAGTTAAGTTATCAGGCTAGAAATTGGGAGATGGTGAGTTCTAGTCCTACTTTAGGCAGAAAGCCAGCTGAATGACCTTGGGCCACTCACTTCCTCTCAGGCCCAGGAAGGAGGAAATGGTAAGCCACTTCTGCAAAACCTTGCCAAGAGAACCACAGGGCCTCCAGACACAACTGAATGGAAGGGGAATAATGGTAACAAGGAAATCAGATGGCTCTTAGGTGGTTCTTTAGAGGTGGTATTTAGCAGGTTCTGACCAGTTCTGGAGAACCGGTAGCAGAAATTTTGAGTAGTTCGGAGAACTGGCAAATACCACCTCTGACTGTCCCCGCCCCCATCTATTCTCTGCCTCCCGAGTCCCAGCTGATCAGCTGGGTCTTCTTTTGTTGCCTTGCACAGGAGAACGGAGCTGGAAAGCAGGTTGGTGGAATGGAGAGGGAATGGGATTTTGCAATAACCTTCCCCCAGGAGTGGGGTGGGAATGGAGATTTTGCAGTATCCTTCCCCTGCCACGCCCACCAAGCCACACCCACAGAACTGGTAGTAAAAAAGAATTTGAATCTCACTACTGACACTATTTCCAAAAAAGAGGAAGTATAGCATCCCAACACACATACACACCCATACCATGGGTGGTATTCAGCAGGTTCTGACCAGTTCTGGAGAACCGGTAGCGGAAATTTTGTGTAGTTCGGAATACCACCTCTCCCTGCCCCCATCTATTCTCTGCCTCCTGAGTCCCAGGTGATCGGTTGGGTCTTCTTTTGTTGCCTTGCACAGGAGAACGGAACTGGAAAGCAGGTTAGTGGGGTTGGGAGAGAATGGGGATTTTGCATAACCTTCCCCCAGGAGTAGGGAATGGAGATTTTGCAGTATCCTTCCCCTGCCACACCCACCAAGCCACGCCCACCAAACCACGCCAACAGAACCGGTAGTAAAAAAAATTTGAATCTCACCACTGACCCATACCCACACACCTGGAGGGAGGGAGGGAGGAGAGAGAGGGAGGGAGAGGGAGAGAGAGAGAGATTTGTGCAAATGAAGACATAGGTACTACAATTCAAAGAGAAATACAACTAATTTCACCAATGGTGGGAAAGACTGGGATCGATCTATGAGTGTGAACCTGCTTGCTCTCCTGCCTACATGTTGTGCACTAGGGTGTGACTTTAAATCCTCTGTTCTCTCCTTTTTAATAGAGTTTGTTTTTAAACTAAGCCTGGATTGGGCAGCCTTTCAAAAGTAGGATACCTTGAAATAGCGGACTATCCTTTCAGAGTAAGATAGTTCCCTGCAAAGCAGGACATCACTTGGTCTCCACCAGAGGAATGCTTGTTCATATATTTCTTTATTAGACAATATTGTATCCATTATAATCCCAAGACTCTTGGCACTCTTGGGGGGAAGTTTTTTTGATAGCCAAGCTGTTATGAAAAGGCCTGTTGGGATACAATTGGACATTGCATCCCAGTCCAGCAATTTTACTCTGCCCACAAAGGAGAAAAAAATAATAATAGCTGAGATCTGGTTGCTAAGCAATGAGAACTCATAAGATGCACTAGCTGATGGGGTGGGGAAGAAGGCATGACAGAGTGGTAGAGCAATAAAAGGCGATCCAAGCTACCCCATTAACTCATGCTTCACAATGTCTATGTACTTTGCTTCTGGATTGTCCAACAAATAGAGTTGCAATGCAATGTCACAATAAATCCCTTTTTTTATATAAAAAGTGGGTGGGGTTGTTGCAACAAATGATTCCTAAGCATTGTGTTTTAAAGTCTGCTTTTTAATGTCAAATACTTGCAGAGGTTTAAGGATACAGCTGCCTGGTAAAAGCTCAGTAAATACCAAAGGAGTTAAGACAGTCTTATTCTGACTCTTCTTCCGCTTTCTGGTTTTTTTTAAAAAAAAAGGAAGGAGGGGTAAGGAGGGGGGAGAGCTTAAGAGACTAAGACTCATCAAAGGTGACCTATAGATGACAAGAAGTAGAGCCTTTGAATTATACATATTTATCACTTTGACTATCCTGTTTAATTGATACTTCAGATTTCATGGTTGGTAAGCAGGAAATGAGTGTTGACAGATCTAATCAAAGCCCTTTTAAAAGTGAGAGAAAAGAGCACACGGGTAGTTAAAATGTTACTCTTATCAAACCTGGGTAGCTCAGGAGGCTTAAAATAGGATGTGTGATCACTCAAACTGAAGCTTGCCCCAGGCTGCAGATTGCCAGAAATTGGGAAAGCTTAGATTCATTGTTACATTAGTTACAAAAAACTTCTCTAGGCCTCTGGATTCTGAAGTTAGTTTATTTTATCCTTCCCAAACTGGATCTCGTCAAGATGTGTTGAAGTTCTCTTCAGTCGTGGTTTGGAATTCTAATCCTATTGCATCTGGGGAGGACTAGGTTGGAGAAGGTAGATTTATTTTTCTATGCCCTACATTCCCAGTAATGATCAGTGGAACCATTAATGTCTCTGGGAATGTGGTCCTAAGATAACCATTTATAGCCAAGAACTTCAAACTGCAGTCCCTGGACTGCAGGCAACCCTACTCAAACATTCTTTGAAAACAAGGAGTAATGAACACATTTAAAAAAAAAACCCCAACTTGTTCACGAATGGTTTGTGCATTTCAGGGGCTCAGAATATTGTTTTCAGATCCATAACACTTCTAAAACTCTTCTTGCGTTTATAGGTTTTCCTTGACCACGGTTGAGCCCAAAATTTCTGCTGCTAAGCGAGACAATTGTTAAGTGAACTTTTCCCCATTTTATGACCTTTATCGCCACACTTGTTAAGTGAATCACTGCAGTTGTTAAGTTAGTAACCCGGTTGTTAAGCTGAATCTGGCTTTCTTGGTGACTTTGCTTGTCAGAAGGTTGCAAAAGGCAATCACACGACTGTCAACTCATAAAACGTTCCTATGCCTGTTTTAGTAGTTGCCATTAAAAAAGGGGGGGGAGGACATCTGGAAGAGCAGTACAGCAGTTTGAAATCAAAAGTACACTACAACTCTTATCTTTAAAAGATTGTAACTAAAATAGCAGAGCTTTTGCCCGTGAACATATTTAATTGGAGAACGTGAATGATGACACCCAGCCTGTGAATGAGCTCAATTGGAGAATCTGGTTTATGAGACACCCAGGGGGGAGGGGGGAAACAGGGTCACAGCTGACTGTAAATTACGTATGCCAGAGTTGGATTCATACAGGGCAATGCCAGTATGTCGCCTCTAATGAATCCTTCGAAGTTTTTTGAAGTTTGGCTCAAGAATCATGATTTAATTAGGGCGATTGTTGGAATCCTGACAATGACCCTGCAATTATTGTAAATAAAAGTAAGTTGCACGTGACCATGGGGATGTTGCAAAAGTCGTCAATGCAAAAATGGTCATATGTCACTTTTTTCAGTGCCGTTCGAACGGTCACTGAATGAACTGTTATAAGTCGAGGACTACCTGTATCTGCTTGTCTGTTTGCACCCTCAAGCTAGCCTAAACTCTTCTGTCTGTTACTGTGTTTTATGCCCCATTCATACACTGGATTCTGACTGTCTTACTGCAAACAGAGAGGAATAGCTATAAATTGGGAGATATTCCACCACAGATACAAATTTTATTTCTTTGCATCAAACGTTAGGATAATCTATACTGAAAAAAACTCTTCCGAGTTGACATTTGAACTGTCTGTTAGGCCTTGAAGCAACTTGTAGAAGAAGAAGAAGCACATCAGAACAACTAGACACAAGAACAGTTTTTTCTCGAACGCCATCACTCTGCTAAACAAATAATTCCCTCAACACTGTCAAACTATTTACTAAGTCTGCATTACTATCACTATTACTCTTAATCCTTCCACCCTTCCTTTCACCCATCTCCTACCACTTATGACTGTATGACTGTAACCTTGTCGCTTGTATCCTAACGATTTTTATTGACTGTTTCCTAGTATGATTTGATTGCTTAATGTACCCTATGACTATCATTAAGTGTTGTACCTTATGAGTCTTGACTCTTGACGAATGAATCTTTTCTTTTATGTACACTGAGAGCATTTGCACCAAGACAAATTCCTTGTGTGTCCAATCACACTTGGCCAATAAAGAATTCTGTTCTGTTCTATTCTATTCTATTCTATTCTATTCTATTCTATTCTATTCTATTCTATTCTATTCTATTCTATTCTATTCTAAGAACTATCAGTAGCTCAAGCAGAGATAGCCCTACCATTCAATAGAGTGAGGTGGCCATCCCAGGCAACAAATACAGGGGCAGATTGGACGATAGAGTTACACATACTCTATGAACTCTCCTACATATGTTAAGCTTCCCGGTTGCTCTCGGGTGGTATTAAGTAGGTATCCCACATTGCAAGTGTGGAAGAAGGTTCCCTTACCCATTAAATCAGTTTCTAGAATGTGAGGTATGTGAGAGGGAACAAGACCCCATTTTGTCCCTCAATGCAGGCAGTAAAAGGCCTTCAAGCAACTTTTCGCTGGGCTGCCTTGGTTACACAAGCTGAGGCTACAGGGACCAATTAAACTCGCGGTATCATGTTGTCATCATTTGACGTATCGCAACTTTTCCCCCTTCGCTAAACCAGGGTAGGCGTGGCCAGTGTGTGACGCAGCCGGCCCTTAGGCTGAGAGTTTGACACCCCTGAATTAAAGGCATTTAAGCAGACCTAACAACATCAGAGGTGAAGGTTATGACAAACCTGGGGCCTGTTTTGTATTCGTTTTCTCTCTGTAAATCCACATGTGCCATCTAGTGGCATAGCACGAAAATGCTGATAGTTTGGATAAATAAATACTGTGGAAAAGGAGGGACGAGAAATATTTTATTTATTATTTTTGTACCTTGTCTTTCTTCCAAAGAACTCCAGATGGCATAGTTTCTCTACTCCTCACCTTGTCTTAGTTGCAACCATGTAAATTATAGGTTAGTTCTAGGACTTTGTGATAGACATGTTTTCTTATTCAGTTTCTTTTAAATGCTTACATTTTTCCAGCATGTGGAAAATTTTTGGAAATTTTTTCCAAAGCATCTTACCCCGGATAGAAATAAACTACAATAATATAAAATTAATAAGAATTTATGTGTTATAAAATATCCAGAATATGTAGCAGTCTGACCGGGGGGGGGGGGGATGCCACAAGGAAAGAGTCCCAAAGAAATGAACGAGGGCAGTGACAGTCACTGACTTCATATTTCAGACATATGTCATACAGTACACATCTCACACATGTGAAGAGGGCTGAGGCTTTGATTGGCCAGGCATTCCCATCATTTTCAAATCAATGGCCATTGCTGCAGATGAACCTGGACTTACGACATGTCATGCCCCTGGTGGAGACTGACTCTGAGGGAGAGGAGGAACAGCTGACAGGGAGTGGAAGTGTGGCCCCGGAGGTTGTGAGGGAAGAGCAATCAGAGGAGGACGCAGACCCATCTCCTCTCCATCCTAGGGCACGCAGGGAGGAGAGGATAAGGGAGAGATGTGGTCTACTCGGGAGGAGAGGGCCTTGATCCTCTTCATGGGCTGCAGCTGTGACAACTGAATAAGAGGACAGACATACATACAGGAGAACGCTGGAAACAAAGCGTGGAAATCTCTCTAGTTTATGGTTCCTCTCTGAGTTTGGCGTGCTTCCCAGTGTGTGTTCTGTTATCTGTGGACATCCTCCAGCCCTTATCTTGCCTGGTTTGTGTTGCTTTTGTCCTCCTTGTAACTGTGTGGGAGTTTTTTGTCTTCAGTGAAGGATATTTGGAGCTTGGAAGCAAAGTGAAGGAATAAAAGGGGCTTCCCCAGTTTTTTGTGACTATGTTTATTTTGTATGCCACCCTGGGTCATCACATGACAGTTCACAAAAGCAAGGCCTAAAAATGAAACAGGTTAAAAGTACAATGGGTAAAATCAGTTATAACCATCATTTCAAAGATCAGATAGTGTCAACTAGTATAAGATGACCAATCAACCGTGAAGTTTTGGAGGCAGCTTGGGTTGTCCCTGATGGTCTTCTGAATGGTCTGATATAGGCCTCAGTTGCAACCTGGAACAAGAGCGTGGTGAGATTGGATCCTGCCCATGTGGACTCTTTCCAGTTATGGATTCCATCAGTCCCCCTTGGTTTGCAGAGGAATTGAAGGAGATTAAGCAGGTGAAAAGATGCCTAGAACACTGCTGGAAGTTGACAAAATATGAACTCAATGAAACATGGATGAGAACCACTATTAAGACCTACTTTATGGCAGTAAGGATGAAACATAAGTACTTCTCCGCCTTTACTACATCTGTAGATAGCTGTCCAGCAACCCTTTTTAAGGAGACTTGAATCTTCCTGGGTAAGGTTCTACCTGTAGAGGTTCTACCTGTAGAGCTGCACAGAGAATATGCAAGGCAATTGTTAGACCAAAATGGTCAGATCCACCATAGTTGGACTCCAGACAGTGTAATTTCTTTGGAGTTATCCAGGATGTAATCTTACTCTTTTATGGGTTTCATCCTGTTTGATGGTGGTGAATTCTTCCTTTAGAGATGGAGTCGCCACTATCTCTCTTAAAGAGATGCTGGTTAGCCTACTTCATAAGAAATCTTTGCTAACTCCAGCTTTATTAGACATCATCGAGGATCCAACCTCCCTCTTTTAGGAAACATTGTCTCACAATATCTTCATCTAGGATCCTGGATGAAATGGATTATCTAGAGTTGTGAGTCCAGGAAGACCATTGCACAGCTTCATGTTGTATTCCATTTGCATTCTTTCCACAGGAGGCCTTGCTCTCAGTCACTGCTTGTTGTTGATGATCCAAACTCTGTCAAGGACCTTGGAGTACTCATCTCTAATGATCTAAGTGCTAGAGCCCACTGTAACTACATAGCCAAAAAGGCATTAAGAGTTGTTAACCTAATCTTACGTAGCTTTTTCTCTGGTAATATCACACTACTAACTAGAGCATACAAAATATTTGCTAGACCAATACTCGAATACAGCTCATCAGTCTGGAACCCACATTACGTATCTGATATTAACACAGTTGAGAAAGTCCAGAAATATTTCACAAGAAGAGTTCTCTACTCCTCTACTCGTTGCAGAGTACCTTATGCCACCAGACTCGAAATTCTAGACCTAGAAAACCTAGAACTACGCCGCCTTCGGTCCGATCTAAGTATAGTATATAAAATCATACATTGCAATGTCCTACCTGTCAATGAATACTTCAGCTTCAACCATAACAACACAAGACCAAACAATAGATACAAACTCAAGGTTAATCGCACGAAACTTGATTGCAGGAAATACGACTTCAGCAACAGAGTGGTCAATGTCTGGAATACTCTACCTGACTCTTGTGTTTTTTTCCCCAAACCCCAAAAACTTTAACCTTAGACTGTTTACTATTGACCTCACCCCTTTCCTAAGAGGTCTGTAGGGGGCATGCATAAGTGTACCAACGTGCCTACCGTCCCTGTCCTATTGTTTCTTTTATATATATATTTATTTTTATTATATGTATCCATGTATTCATAACTATGTTTTTACTTATACCTATTATCTTGTAAGCAATTGACAAATTTAAAAAAATGTGTTTTTTTTTACCTGGTGGCTACCCTTGAAGAGAATTTAGAAGTTTGTGCAAAATGTACATTCCAAGCAGTTCGTGTTATGCCTCTGCTGTGCAAGATGTATTTGCCATCTGTGTGCTTCCAGGTGCAATTCAAGGTGCTAGTAATGACCCATAAATCCCTGCATGGCATGGAATTATGATATTTGAGGGATTGCCTCTCTCCAGTTTACATCTACTTTGTTAAGGTCTTGGAATTTAAGAGCCGACCAGCAGTGAATAGCTGATGAAATAAGGATGTATCAGCATAGCATGGGTATTGCTGTTTTAAGAGTGGGTCCACAGAAGAGGTGTTTATATAAGGCAGCCATTTTAGAGGGCATGTCCTCTCTCCTTGTGTCCATTGCAGAAGTTTCTTCCTCTAGAGTTAAAAAGATTTGCTTGCTTGTAAGGTATTTTGCCTACCACGTATATGTCTGTATATAACTGTTGTATATAAACCACTGTTAAATGTCTGAAGTCTCTGTGCGCTGTGTTTTGCTCCTGGATTGTCTCATAATGGTAGTCATGCTGCAAACGCTCTTACATACTCATCTCACCAAATCCAGCATCCCAGACATATTACAGATCCTGTTTGCTAATTAATGTCACTTGAAGGATCTGGAAAAAGAAACTTTTCTGCCATGGTGCCTGCTGCTTGGAACATAATTCTCACAGAACTTAGATTGCCCACTGCCCTTCTAGTCTTTAGAAAGTACCTGAAGACATAGATGTGCCACCATGCTTGGGGGTCACAGAGTAGTAGTGAACCTTGTCAATACTTAACATTGAATGGAATGACTGGCTTTTGTTCACTTGCTGATGATATTTATGTTTAGTGTTTAACTGAGTTTTAACGGTGGTTGTAGTATGCTTGTATATTCATTACTTTTATTTATGTTTGTAGTGCTCTTGCTATTGTTTTTGTTGTAAGCCACCACTCAGGGTTACATAGGTGGGATGGGTAGCTATACAATTAGATAAATTAGACAACATCCGTGGTGTCAAAACAGATTCTGTGGGATAAAAAGAAGTTGGAATGAGTTGCCATTGATCCAGCCAAAACAGAAGGAGGCTGTCACAGAGGAATAGCATTTGGGGAGGGCTCCTCCAACTTCACCTTTTGTAGATCAGGAGTGTGGAAGCACATGGGCAACCAATGCAGAATAGGCATTATTTGACAATAGTGACTTTCACCTATGAGGACAGGGGCCACCACAATTGGCTTTGGATGCAGTTTTCAAGTAATCTTGACAGGTAACTCCACATATTTTTGAATATATTTTTATGAAATCCGTTTCTAAAAGGACTGCCATAAATTCACGCTGTATTTGCAAAACAGAGGCTGTTCTGTGTCTGAATTTGCAATGCAGTTGACTCACATTAAGGCTGGACAGTCCAGGGCAGAGATTTGTTTCCGTTCAGTGTTAATTCAATTGCTCTTAAAACCCTTTCACCTCCCGGAAAATAGCTAGCTATTCCTTATTACCATAAAGTGGTACTTTACAAAAAAAAAAAAAAAAGAGGCCTTAAATAGCACTAGGCAGGTTGTCAAGGAAACTCAGCTCTGACACCAAGCAAATTTAAGATTAATTTATCGCAGGCAGAAGCTGCTATCAACTACTTGAGTGGAGGAGTTTGTGTCATAAATCATGATCTTTTAAAATACTATGTATGTACAGCTCCTACAACTATTGCAACATTTTATCTTTGTTCTATCACCTTGCCATCCCGAGGAGGCTTGAGAAATTAAACTATAGAAATCAAAAGTAGTCTTGCTGACATCAGGGTGATAGAACATATCCATCTGGCCTCTGCAGTAAAAACTTTCCAAAATTAACATTTGACTTAGACTCTGATATTACTTATCCATCTCGAATAAGATATTACCTTATCCATGCATATATACATATTTCGACAAATGCACACACACAAGCACTGTCAGTCAGTCAGTCTATGTGTCTGTCAGTCTACCTGTCTCTGTATTTATCTAATCAACCATCCATCCATCCATCCATCATCTATCTCTACCTAAAATATCTGTATCTATCCATCTTTTTCTACTTTTACAATACTTAGCACAGCTGTTGATTATGTTACTAAACATTCCAGAAATTGTGATCCTAAGGCATTAGATTAGGCATTTTATCATAGTAGGAAAGACTTACAAGGTTGGCCTATCTATGGTCCATTTGCTATGTCTGGAAGGGGAACGTCAAAACACCTCATCTTATTTCTTATGAGAGTCCTCGTCTTAGTTTTCAGGTGATCAGCCCTTGGAATAGAGAAGTTTTCTCTAAAATAGGGTATATGATGCCCTTATGTCAGCCCCTTTCCAGATAAATTTGATTTTGGCACACTTAATGTATATCCACTTCTATGCATTAAAAAGAAAGCAAAAAAGAAAGGCAAAAACTCCCCACTGTGATCAGTAGGTGTACATATATTTTTGCAAAAAATATGTTCAATATTACCATGCTAGGGTCTGGAATGGTTTAAGAAAATATTCAGATGACTAACCAAGCTTGTGAAATATTAACATTAAAAGTTTAGCCATTTCAAACACAGCACGGTGCTATGTAGAATTGCCCTGCAACCCCCTGCCTTGGCATCATACATTTCTAAAGCCTTCACATGGCTTCCCATTGGCTTATAAATCCCCCTTCCCCATCTCATGCTAAGGGAGGATAAAATGCTACGGGGAAGGTAGCTTGTTAATTCACCAGCTTGGCACCAATTTAAATAGCACAGCTAAGTGCAAGGCAGTGGGATGCAAGCCAGAATCCTATAGCCATTTAATAGAGATTCTGGTCTCAAGCAGTGAGAACAGCATGATAGAATGAAGAGCATCTAAGATTTTCAGTATTATTACTGCTTGTGGTGATGAACAAAAGGGTTGTTTAATTCCACTGTGTTAGCAATGGATAAATGGATAAACCCTGCTTTGCCTTTGGGTGACCTCCCAAGTATGATTTTTATGGCAGCAGTGAGGAAGTTGAGGCAGTGCTGAACCCCAAAAGCCATATGCCTTGTGCTTACTTTCATGCCTGCAAATAAACCTCTGCAAGAGATCGATTTAGAGTAGGAAAGGAGAAACAGTGGGAAAAATCAGATAGAGGATGGATAGATAGATAGATAGATAGATAGATAGATAGATAGATAGATAGATAGATAGATAGATAGATAGATGATAGATAGATAGATAGATAGATAGGAGAGAGAAAAAAGAAAGAGAAATGGAAGGAAGGAAGGAAGGAAGGAAGGAAAGAAAGAAAGAAAGAAAGAAAGAAAGAAAGAAAGAAAGAAAGAAGAAAGAAAGAAAGAAAGAAAGAAAGAAAGAAGAAAGAGAAAAAGAAAGAAAGAAAGAAAGAAAGAAAGAAAGAAGGAAGGAAGGAAAGAAAGAAAGAAAGAAAGAAAGAAAGAAAGAAAGAAAGAAAGAAAGAAAGAAAGAAAGGAAGGAAGAAAGAGGCAGACAATTTTAACTTTGCTCAATAGCTTCCTTCTCAGTTGTTTATTTTCAAAGGAGTAAAGTACTGTTGAGAAGATATTTCAGTTGCTGATCTTATTATGAAACCTACTAAATGCTACCAATTTTATTTTCTGAATCAGGGATCCCAAGCTAGAATTCCTTCAAGTTACAAGATATCATTTTAAGCACATTTCTTAAAATAATTTTATTTGGGGAGGGAACTCCAAGTCATGGACCAAGGTCAGCCAGCTAGTTTTGTTCCTAAAACAACTCAAGGACTCACAGTCTCTTGCTTCTCTAACCTGGTGTCTTAACCAGAAGATCAAACAGGCTCTCTTTGGTTATTATAGTTGCCCTAAAGGGAACATGATATTCATGGCTTATTATGGCATCCATTCACAATCTGGCCTTTCCAAACACATTAGATATAATAGCCACAAACACTAATCAGCAGGCTTGGAGAAGTCGTAATCCAATACAATGAGCAAGTCTGCTATTAGGAATGTAAGTATTAGTGGATTGTACTGGCTCTTCATTTATTATTTGATTTATAGGCTGCTCTATTTCATTACACCTCAAAGTGGTTGTGGTTTGACCTAAGGAATGAGAACACTATATATTATTTCTTTCCATAATTTTGTTTATTTATCAAATGTATTTTCTATCTGCTTGTCATCTTTGAAAAATAATTTCAGAATGGCAGGGGATTTTTTTAAAGGAAAGGTAGATCTCCTTTGGGCCCAGTTCAACTTCTAGGTGACCGTAGTGAAATGGTTTGCCATTGCTTCTTTTGGAATTATTATTGGTGATGACTGTGCTGGTTTTTCAGTCCAGGCTGCAGCCTTAGAATTTCCAGGGAATGGCTCTTATGCCAATATAACCAAGTTTGACAGCTTCATCTTCAGATCCCAGACAAGAACAGCCAGACATTGCCACCTTCCTGGACCAAAACAGGCATAAAAGATGCAAAAGTAAAAGCATACAACAAGGCCAGACTGAATTACAAATCAAAAGCACTGTACTGACCCACAACAACAAGTAGAAGCTGCCCTATGAGCTATATTTGCTCATTCTGTTCTTTTTCTCACCCGACCCCTCCCTCTAGGAATGTCTATATCTGGCCCCATAGGACGTATTTTTTTCAAGTGGAGATTTTGAGATGCCAAAGATACCAAACATGTTACACTATGCTATAATTTAGAAGCTTCCACAGAGGTACTCTGCTTTCTAATATGTGCACAGTGGTAATGAGTTCCTTAACAGTATATTTAATATTGTAGAGCAATGATTCCAATTTGCTTTGAAGCCAACTATGTCAACAAAGCTAGATTTTGAAATCCCACAGTACACATCTGCATCTTTTAAATGTCTGCTTGCAAAGATGATTACAGTTGCTTGCAGATTCTGTATTATGGCTTTGTTCATTCTGATAAATGGTATTCATTAGTCTTCTGCCTCTACAATCAAAGGTGGGACCAGTATGTGTGTATCTGTGTATCTGTATATATGTTGGAATTAAGGACTGGATGCCAAATCTTGAAGTACAGTAGATGCTGTGGTAAGAATGGAGTCTCTGGGGATTCACATTCTCTCATGTTGTCTCATGATAATTGGTTTTATTTTATTATTTGTGAACTGCCCAGAGTCAGTTGGAGTATCTTGGACAGTGCCTAAATCAAGATAAAAAATAAACAAATAGAGATAACTACGGAACAAAATTTTATTCCCCAAAGTTGTATCTTTCTTGTTTGATTGTAATGGCCCCTTGCTTTTAAGTAGGAAATTCATCTCCTAGGTACATCAGAGCAGAAAAGTACAAAGAAATGTTAAAATAAACCAAATTAATTCTTTTTTAAAACTCAGCTTACATGAAAAGGGATAAGAAATGAAGGACCAAAATATAAATCCAAATAGAACATTTAGGTGCCAGTTAGAGACCAATGGCCAAGAAAAGTTATTTCCCTTGGGACTGTAGACTTTCCACAGGCATTTGGAGAGTCATTGTGGAAAATAAGACATTAGATTAGAGTGACCTTGGTATGATTCATCAAGGTGGATTTTATGCTTTTTATCGAGAACATCACTGTCTTTTCCTTCACATCTCAAATTAGTATTTATTGTCAAGGATTCGTATTCATATTATTATTTAGAAGTAACAAAGTTTCAAGCACTGCCTTCCTCATTAACCATGCTTGGGTAGGTAGGGGTGAGAAATATTATCTACTGAGCTTCCAAAGTTGAGAATGGGCTTGGAAATGGACGCCACTATTTTCATGCAACACCTTAAGCACTATGTTGCTATCCACATTTCACAGTCAAAGTACAAATAAAATAATCTGAACAAACCAGTGCCTCAAAGATTCCTACAATTTAGCTAGAACATATATTTCTTTCAATATTTCTTAATTCTATTTGATTACTTGTTTGTTTTACAATATTTATAACCATCTCCAATCCCAAAGGACACCAGGTAGTACACCATATCAACACAAACAGTGCTGATGATCTTACCTAGTTTGGATAATGTAACGTCTGCAAGAAAACAGCCAAACTCCGAGAGTACCAAGGACCCCTCGTTTCAATCCTGAGTTATGAACATTCTCTTGTATCACAAACAGGAGTGCTTGAAGGTGTAGTTAAAAAGTCAACATGATGGCCATGAGAGCATAATGGAAGCTTTGGCTATATTTTATGTGCATTGAATGTATTGTTGTTGTTAGTTGCAATCTTGTCCGATCCATCGTGACCCCATGGACAACATTCCTCCAGGCCTTCCTGTCCTCTACCATCTTCTGGAGTCCATTTAAGCTCATACCTACTGCTTCAGTGACTCCATCCAGCCACCTCATTCTCTGTTGTCCCCTTCTTTTATTGCCCTCAGTATTGTTCCCAACATTAGGCTCTTTCTCCAGTGAGTCCTTCCTTCTCATTAGGTGGCCAAAGTATTTGAGTTTCATCTTCAGGATCTGGCCTTCTAAAGAGCAGTCAGGGTTGATCTCCTGTAGGACTGACCGGTTTGATTGCCTTGCAGTCCAAGGGACTCACAGGAGTCTTCTCCAGCACCAGAGTTCAATTGGCGCTCAGCCTTTCTTATGTATAACATGCATAAAATATGGGCGGAGCTTTGCTATCATGTTGATTTTTTTTAAAACCATATTCTGCGGACCCCTCGGAACACAAAGAAAACCAGAAATATCATAATAAATTGGTAATCAGAACAATGTTCAAACCACTGGTGGGATTCTAATTATTTTACTACCAGTTCTGTGGCCACAGCTTGGTGGGTGTGGCAGAAGAAGGATACGGTAAAAGCTCCAGTCAGAGGTGGTATTTGCCGGTTCTCCGAACTACTCAGAATTTCTGCTACCAGTTCTCCAGAACTGGTCAGAACCTGCTGAACACCCCCTCTGATCCAAACCCAACAATAATCACAACAAATAAGAATAAATCCATTCCTGGTGATAAATGCCTCCTCTACAGAACAGCCACTTACTTTAAAGTCTGTGTTTCATGTCACAGGGAGCCGAAAGGAAAATCCGGGATGAAGAAAGAAAGCAAAACAGAAAGAAATCGAAAGGCCAAGTTTCTCAGGCAACTTGCCCTAATGGTGAGGACGCAAACATTTTCTCTGGTCTGTACAGTGCTCAGTCTGGTGCTAATAATGTGTTTCCAGTCAGTAACCACCTCTTCCATTTTCCGTGAACAGCAGAAGGGAAATTGACTGCTGTGCCTCTCCAAAAGAAGAGTGACATCACCTATTTTAAAACTATGGCTGATTTGGAGTCCCAACCTGTTCTTTTCATACCAGATGTTCATTTTGGCAATCTCCAAAGAGCTGGACAGGTAAGAAATCAGGCAATGTAAAGGTCTCTCCTGCCTCATAACGGTTTGGTCCATCCTCTAGTTCCCAAAAATAAATGAGCATGATCCATTCTGTGTAAATAACTTTTGGGAGTCCACTGACATAGTTGAAGTTGTCTTCTTCTAGATCAGATTATTTGTCCAACTAAGCCAGTAGAACGTACTAGGGAATGGTGGTGGCAATCTTGAATCTGCAAAGACTCATTCATGTCATTATTTCATCTGGTTGCCAAAGATTGAACAGAGAACTTTCTGTATGCCACTCACACCCTATGTCGTTGAGGAATGGATCAAAACTGAAATTAAATTTAACTGAACAGAGGTAAAAGTCGAGCTATCAAAACCTAGCTCTTTTGCTCAGTGTAACCACATTTAAAACAGAAAGGGCAAAAGTTAAATATTTCTCTTAATGTACTATTATTTAATAGGTGTTAACATTTCATGCCAGCTAAAAAGTATTTTCCAAGATTGAAGAAGGAAAGCTGCGATTTTAAGGTTCCTTTGATCATGACTCTCTTTTTATAGAGGAATTCAAGGGGAAACTGTTGCAAACTCTTCTCAAGAGAATTAGCAGAAATCACCAATTTTAGTGCATCCTTTGTTCTTTGCTCCTCAAAGGCCAAATCTGACCTCTGTCCCAGGAAAAAAGCTGCGTCTTCCTTCTCATATTAAAATGTCAAATTTGATCCCTAAAATCAAATCAAATATGGCTGGAAAGTATTCTTTTTAAGCCATTTTTTCACATTAAAGCACAGCCACATCTTCTCCACACAGTTAGAGGCTGTTGACTCTTTCAGGATGGAAGGATATACAGAGAGAGAAAGAAGAATTTCATCCTATCCATTTTTTTCACCGCAGTTTACACCTTTGGCAGACAAACCAACTGTGTTTACCTGACTTTGTTTAATTCAAACAGAGAATGGAAGAATTCTAAAGAATGAACAGACCTGACTTGTCAAGAGATTTTTTCTCACAAGTCCTCTAAAAATGAACGGGTCATGCCAAAACTGAACAAAATGAGCAACTGATTTATGTGAAAAAGAGCAAACTCATAGCTTGGCTTTTTCCTTGATTTCCTGGAAACTTCATAACTATAAATCTGTTTGTTGTTCTTTTTTGCAGGTTTATTATAACAACGATGATGAACGAGAAGGGTATGACCTTTACTATACGTTTTGTAACTAAGAATCCAATCCTCTTATACAAAATATAAACATAAATGGGAAGATCCTAGTGCAAATCAAAACTCTTTATTTTTCCCCCAACAATGTTGTTTCTTTTGTTGTAGCAACTTTTATTGCTTATGATAGAAATGATCTGATATTTAGTGTCGTAATCTGCACCTCCAGAGATATAATTTTGGCTAGATATGCTTTTAAAAAGGGGTGTCAAACTGGATTTCTTTGAGGGCCAGATCAGCATTGTAATTCTCCACAGTCCGGGGGGGGCAGGGAGTATGGGGGGACGGGACGGATGCCTCCTGCAGCACTTTGCTGTCCAAAAATGGGCCTCACGAGGCCCCTGCGCGGCCTGTTTTTTGGCCAGCAGAGTTCTGCAGGAGGCAGTGGAGGCCAAAAATGGGCTGCAGGGGGACCGCGTGTGGCCCCCCCATAGCCCATTTTGGCTGGCAGAGGCATTGAGGGCTCGTCCCTTGATATTTCCAGGCCAGCCCTGCTGGCCAGATTTAAGCACCCTGCGGGCCTTGAGTTTGATACCCCTGCTTTAAAAGATGTCCACACCAGTGAAGCGTGGCAGAGCAAATTCCGGATTATAGAAGACTTTTTTTAAAAAACAAACAAACATTTTTTTAACAACTTGAATAATGCACATTAAGAAAATGCAGTTCAGCTTGCCAATTTTGAAATAGTTTGTGAAAATAATCACTGGTAAATAATCTGGAGCTCAGTGACTGTTGGAATTTCCTCTTAGCTCCGTTTACCTTCCTGTGACCTGCCTGCCTGCCTGCCTTGTTGGCCTTTAGAATAGAAACTGCTTCATATCTATGAATTACACTGAAGCAGATCCCCATAATTAAACAATGTGATGTACTAGGACAGGGGTCTTCAAACTTGACAGCTTTAAGACTTGTGGACTTCAACTCCCAGAATTCCTCCTCCAGTCACGTTAGCTCAGGAATTCTGGGAGTTGAAGTCCACAAGTCTTAAACTTGCCAAGTTTGAAGACCCTTGTACTAGGACTTAGGAAGTATAGTTCCTTTGTCACAGAGCCTGCTCTCTGGAACAGGATCCCCTCCAGAAATCCATATGGTTCCTACCCTAATGATAAACTGGAAGTCTTTGACAACTTGGCTGTTCTTCCAGGTCTTGGGGCAGTGAAGATTTGCTGAGCTCTGTAGGTCATTCTTTACTGTTATGTATATTTTCCCCTTTGATATCTATGATCTGCTTTTGAATTTTAAGTGTTTCTTGCTTTTGAAGCATAAGCTGCTCAGAGAAATTTGAAATCAGAAAGCCTCTAAATTATATCAAATAAATAAACAGAAGCTTAGTTCCTCAGAGTTCCTGTTTTGGTAATATATATAAGCACAAAACTGGTTTACTTTTTTGTGCCTGGTGTCTTACATAACTTCTCAAGCTGTTTAGTTAGATAATACATCAGTATTATGCCCATGGAATTAACAGTACCTTGTTCTTAGAACAGGCCTATCAAAAGTGCTAGCATTTTCTTAAAAATTATGATTTCATCATTTCACTGTAAAGGCTGATCTTGATTTTTTTTTTCTGTAAATGATTATTTGATATATGTTTGTTGCATTTTAATATGGTCTAGATGAAATTATAACATGAAGTTTGATGGAAATAATCAGCTGGAATTTGGAGAGAAAGCCAAATGATATATGTCAGAATTAAGGCTACCTTTTGAATGTTTTAAACTGAGCAAATATTATACTGAAATGGCCTTGCCTGATGACTTCTCTCAAAGAATAAAGAGAATTAAAGTGGCAGTCTAAAGAGCAGAACATATCCATAGTACTTACTGCAGTTTTTGCCTTGGTATCTATCAATGTACATTCTAGAGCAAGAACGATTTAAATCCCATCAAATAACGCTGCATCAGATTTAGTTCGTGTAAAGATGCTGACTTCTTTATTTTTTAAAAAGTATGCTTTGTGGAGACTCCATTGGATGGATATTTCATCTTTAATTAATCTTGATCAGCAGTCTTTCCCTGAACAAGGAGGTGGATTATTGTCAGGTGCAAAAGATCAGGATCACATGTGAAGTTCCAATTAAATTGATTTATTGCTCATGCTTATGTCCATCTACTAAGCTAAAAACACTAATTTGGTGCTAGATAAGAGTTCAAGGGACTTTGGACTTAGTCTGTTGGTAACTACACAAAGATTCTAGGCTGATTCCTCTTTTGACTCTGCCCCCAGGCTCTGCCATTCTTTGCCCTATAATTATGGTATCTTGATTAATTTACAAATCTGTTTTTTTTCCTATTCAGCGGTAGTATTCTAGCTAAACGGATATTCCGCACAGTTGAAGAGGACTTTGTTCCACCACCGTTGAAACAAATAAAAGAAGAAGGAGCAAAAAAAGGTACTTATTTATTCTTAGTCTGATATTTGTCTTTGTCTTATATTCCTTGCAGCAACTGATGATCAACTAAAATACACAGCACTTTTCCAGCTGAATGCCTCCAAGATGTAATGAGTAGCAGTTCCCCAGAAGATGCAAATTATAGCCCAATACATTTGGGGCTGTTGGGTTAGAGTTTGGGACATAGTTGAGAAATAGCCAGGCTCAAAACCAGGATATATCACAAAATCACATAAATGCATGTTGTAAGTAGATTACATGTAGCCCTCATTTATTGATGGTAATTGGGACTGGGAACTCCATTACTAAACAATGTGGTTTTAGAATACAACATCACATGACTATGCTGATTTATGACAACAATCCCAATTGTCATTGTTAGGCTAATCCTGCATGGTCTCAGCATCCCTGAATCATGTGATCAGGGATTCGTTCGCAATTTCCTGCTGGCTTCCCCACTGTCTTTGCTTGTTGGAAGCAAGCAGGAAAGGTCACAAATGCCAATCATGTGACCACGGGACACTGCAACTTCAATTGCCAAGAGCCTGAATCACAATCACATGAGAGTAGGAATGCTGTGATGGTTGCAAGTACGAGGACTGTTGTAAATGCCCTTCGTTCTGTATTATCGTAACTTTGATTGCTGAACGAGTAGGCTTTAATTGGGGACCATCTGTATTTGCTGATGTTACTGTTGAAACCTCACATTGGAAATGATGAAGGGACTATTGGACAATGTATGAAAAAAACTATTTTGGTGATTTACCTTGTTTTATCAGAACACTACAGGTAGTCCAGACTAACAACCACAACTGGGCCCAAAATTTCTGTTACTAAGCGAGACATTTGTTAAGTGAGTTTTGTACCATTTTACAACCTTTCTTGCCACAGTTGCTAGATGAATCTCTCTGCATTTGTTAAATTAGTAACGTGGTTGTGAAGTGAATTTGGCTTCTGCATTGACTTTGCTTTTCAAAAGTTGCAAAAAGTGACCAAGGGACACCACAACCATCATAAATGAGTCACTTGCCCAGCATCTGAATTTTGATCACATGGCCATGGGGATGCTGTAACGGTTATAAGTATGAAAAATGGTCATAAGTCACTCAAAAAGTAACCAAATGAACTGTTCCAAGTTGAGAAAACTATCTGTACTTGTTTTGCCCTTGTATCACAAAAAGAAAATCCACTCTATCAGATATGAGTATTTGCTTTACAAGTTAAGGGAACTTTTAGTTATTGATTGGTAAATTTGATAACAATGATGGCAAGTCTTTGAATTCTATAGAGAGCTTCAAGAACTCAATTCTATAGAGAACTCCAATGTAACCACAATGGATTGATTTGGAAGTTCTAAAAGTTTTAAGAAATGCTACTATTCATAACACAATTTATTGGAAAGGAAAAAAGGACACACTTTCCAAATCAGCTGATATGCCTCTTGCCCTATGACATACTTATTTTCTGTGATAGTTTTATTTTTAATAGAAGTGTCTGGCTTTTTTCAATTGTCATTTGGTGGAAAGAAAGAAATTGCCGTCCAAGGGAAATGATTCATTTGTGGAACTGTTAAACATCTTCTCCAAAGTTTCGTTCTTTATTTTTTAGTTCTGCTGTATGTGAGGAAAGAAGCAGATGAAGTGTTTGATGCTTTGATGTTAAAATCTCCCACAGTAAAAGGGCTTATGGATGCAGTAAGTATTTGTCACCACATCTCACATTTTATTTATTAAAGTAACAAACATTGATTTGGTTTCTGGGGTAATTGCAGCTTTGTTTTAAATATCTACACAAACTTTAAAAAGATTGAACATTCAATACCAATCAAAATTCCACAGAAAAATGGCATTAATGAGCAAAATATTTATCATACACATAAATTGAACATGTATGGAGAAAAAGCTATTGGCTATTGGCTACTGATATCCCTTTACAAGAAGCTGTTCCAGATTGAAGAGGAACTTGAAGTAGTTTTTTGACTAGAATGACTTCTTTATTTTTGTCTCTGAATCTTGAAAAAAAATCAGCCATAACAGTTATTCTCTGGAAAGGGTATAAGAGATTCTCCCTAATCCCTAAAAAATATCACTGTGAACATTGTGACAGGAATAAATCTCTTATACCTTAAGTTGGACCTGAAACTTTTAATATTTATTGTTGCTTATAATCTCAATATTGTCTCAAAAGCAATTTGTTTTCTAATTATTTTGTTGTTCATCTCTTTTTCTTGATTTCCAAGCTTATGTGAATTAAGCCTGTGGTAGCCACCTCCTTTTTAAAAACTTCCCATACTCTTTCTTCTTGCATTGCATATCTTGGGCAAATTGACTCCAAAAACCAAAGGAGTGAACCAAAATGTTGGTGGATGGTAACAAATAGACTTCTTGACGGCATAAGATAAGAAGGGATGATAAAAATATGAAATTGTTTTGCTGAGAAAGACTGTAGAGTAGACTGATTGATTATTTGTATACTGCCTACTCAGGCAACTCTTACATGGCTTACCTCAGTAGCTTAAAACATCCGTAAAATCAATTTTAAGTATTACAATATTTTAAAATAGGCTGCTATGTTCCATTAAAACTCACCAAAAGCCCCAACTGGTTTCTTAAAGGATAATAATCAACATTTTATTAACTCCCCAAGAGTAAAGCTCTTTGTTCTGACCCAGCTCCCCAAACATGACAAACCCTCTGACATGAACTCAAAAGATTCCTTTATTAGGAATGCCAGCAGCCCCGGCAAAAAGTTTATCTCGCAGGCTAACAAGTCCATCCGTCCAGAAGATGAATAGTTGTCTGCCACAACTATTCATCTCCACCCCCTGCCTTTTATCCCCAGAGCTAGGATGGGACCTCGTTAGCAGCAGTGGCTCTTCCATCCCAAGGACTGGCCCATAGGTTTCCACTGCTCTCCTCTCCTCTGCCGCGCAAGTCAGGCACTGGACCCAGCTGTTCCTCCTCTTCTTCATCAACCACCTCCAGACCTGGGGGCAGTTGACTCTCCATCTGAGGGCTGATGGACGGCCCAGGCTCCGCCTCTATCTCTATCTTTGCCAGCTCTATTCCCTCTTCCCCCTCGGAGCTCCCATGTTGTCCGGATGCTGACCCTGATTCCCACGTCTCCTCCTCCTCTGATTCGGCTGTGGGAGGGGCCAGCAGCCAACTGGCCACAACACTCTTCCAATGTGAATGGCCTTCCCATCCTCCCCCCCCCAATCTATCTAGCCACAGAATTTCCTGGCTAAATCATGGTGAGTGGTGGATTCTCCTAGAAAAGACAATCCCAGGTAGCAAGAGCCTATGCTAAAAAGAATTTTATGGGCCAAAACCAGCACCATAAATTATGCCTTGAAACCAGTGAAACTCTCCCAAAATAGGTACATTCCACTGCAAGCAATTTTGTTCTGAGTCATTTTCAAACTGCAACAGTTTGTCTGAGAGTTGAGAAAAGTATCATCCATGCCTTTGACATCTCTGGTCCAAGATGACATACAACTGGTAGACCCACCAAATCTGGAGGAGCAATAAATCTGGAAAAATCCCCAATTCTATATTATGCGCCAGGTCTTTCTGGGATGTTGAATCCCAATAGGCACAAAAGATGGAAATTGATGGAACTAAATGGCTCCCCTGCCTAGAATGATGCTGCCTTGCTCTGATTCAAATATTGTCTGTTTTGCAGGACATTATTTGTTTGTACAATTTATTAGGTTGGGTTTTTTTATGGACAAGTTTATTTCTTGTCGTTTTTAAATGAACATGTTTATTTTAGCAATAATTAAATAAGTATTATACTTTGTTTATTGTACTTATGAAAAATATTTTATTATACATTACTTTATGTACCTTCTGGGGTATTTAAAAAAAAACCCATCATAAAAGGCAGTGGGAAAGAGTAAATAGCTCACATTAGTAGTTGATGCCTCTTGCTAAATGGGTTTCCTTGCCAGAAAGGGTAGGGTTTAGAATGCAGAAATATTTTAATCTGTATGCTTTTTAAATTTATGTCACATTGCAATGCAATTACAAACGTGCTACAAATATGTTACAAAACTTTGCAACAGTACCATTTTAATGACCTTCATATTTCACTTCCCATAAGGGAAGGAAATCTTTCATAGATATATGTTATACTTTGACAAGGCAACATAAAATGTTTTTTTCTTAAAATTGCATACTCATATACATAGATTCATGCCCACTTGATTTGGGAAGTTCTTGGCACTTTAAGCTTAGCTATGTTTCCAGGACTACAGCCCACCATAATCGTAAAGCAAAAGCTCTATTGTTTACAGTTTGCACATTTCGTCCCATTTTTTCAAATTTTGATCTGTAGGCTCACCCAAGCTTTCCATACTTGACAGTATTTTCTTATATTTCTTATGCACATCATTTTTCTTCCTTTTACAATAACACACCAGAAGAATGGGCAGTAAATCTTCTCATTCTGCTTTTTCCAAAGACAAGAAAATAATATGGCACCCTTGCAAACCAATTGTTATAACATGAGCTCTCACAGGTAGCCATTGTATTGTCAAAAGCCATTGTATTGCAAGAAGAAGCAAGAATAGGGTTGCTGAACAAGACATTCAGACTTTGGGGGATAAAACTTTTTAATAAGTTGAAAAGAACAATAATGTAATGCACAATCAAATGAAAGGCAATTTTCAGTTTTGGAGTGGCAGACCTTTAATTTTAATCAGGAAATTGCTAATAGATTTCCATCTGAACTACTCTGTCCCACTTCTCTTTATAAAACTTTCATGGCAAAATCAGAGGGGCCTGTTTAATAGTAAGGTATAAGAAAACTATATTTGGGACATATACATACTCAGTGTAAAGCATGTATGTGTACCTACATACTAAATAGAATATTTGTTAAGTATTGTATAATTCAGAAAAACAATTCTGGAAACTGGATAACTCAGGGCTGTTATTAAAAGTCTAATCAATCATCATTGACAGCTAGAAAATTACTAGTAAATGATTAAAAGCTGTGACTCAGATCCCTGGCTTGCAATAATTTGCCACCATACTCATAATGATCAAAACAATAACTATTGAATCTGCTTGCTATCGGTGCCGACTGAATTTTTTTGGATTATCTATCTCCTGTTTTCATGACAAAATTCTTCCTGCTTTTGCTTGTGGGGCAGCACTGCTGTTTCTATCTTTATGGAGAGCAAGACAAAGTCCCTTAACATTGCTTAACATTGCCCATTTTCCCTTGGCTCGACTCTGAGTCATAAGGGAAGGTGTGAAGTGAGCTCTTAATTAATTTCCAAGTTGCCTTTTTGCTCAGAGTAGATCTCAAAGCTGACTTACAAATAAAAATTAAGACATAATTAAAACACTTAAAAATACATACACAATAAAATTAAAAACAGAGAAAAAAAGAATGAGAAAGAAGCGAGAGAGTATAGAGATAATTCATTTCAAATTGCCGAAAAGCCAAACTGAGCAAACAAGATTTAATAGTCTGCCTTAAGTGCAAAGAAGCATTGTGCAGGGAAAGACCTCGCATAACTAGTTTTCATGCCAGTGTTTTCCTTTTCATTGGCATTATCCAGATAAATATTTTTCTCAATTAAGAACAGTCATTCACCACCAATTGTGGAATCAGTAAAGTCTGCCAGGCTGTCCATAAGCAAAGAGAAATTTTCTGTTCTGCTCGGAATAAGGAAAATACAGTGAGCTCTTGACTGAGAAAATGGTATATCTTCAATCTTTTTTATCTGTTCAATTAGAAAGTACATATCTGCAACAGTTTCATTATACACATGAGGCAAGTCACCATATGACGTGCACCATCTTTGTACCATATCATTTCCATAATAGCGTATCTGGATCATCAATATGGATAAGCAGGGATGGTGATCAATTGCTCTAATGAGCTGGGAACATTTGACTTGATTATGCACCCTGGGAAGATAATTATATAAAGGGATCCATCCTGTTCTTTTTTTTCCTATTAGATTTTTTTTTTTTTTTTTTTTGCATTTCAATCACTCTCGAGCCTCCCCACAGGCGATTTAACTCTTTTTATAGAAATTGAGAGCCATTTGAGTTATATTAAAAAATTGTGTTAAGCAGTGGTGAGATTCAACATTTTTAACAACCGGTTCTGTGGGTGTGGCTTAGGTGGTGGGTGTGGTTTGGTGGTCATGTGACTGGGTGGACATGGCTTGATGGTCATGTTATTGGCTGGGCGTGGCCAACTCAATATCACTCACATCGAGGCACGCATCTGCTCTCCTGGCCTCTCATGACTGTGGGGATGCTGCAACAGTCGTAAGTGTGAAAAATGGTCATAAGTCACTTTTTTCAGTGCCATTGTAACTTTGAATGGTCACTCCACACAAGCAAAGTACCAGCAAAGGAGGGGAAGAAAACTCCAGAGAAGTTCCTGAGACAGGAAGTCTAGTCCTGCCAAGAATGTAATAAGGGTTAACGGAGAGGCAGTTTCTGTAAGCAACACCAGAATGTTTCCTTCCTGCCTTCCTTACAGGATTAGGCCAGTAATTTCTTCTAACAACCGGTTCTCCGAACTGCTTAGAATGTTAACAACCGGTTCTAGAGAATAGGTGCAAACTGGTAGAATCCCACCCCTGATGTTAAGGAAGAAATGTATGATCCTAACTAAAACAAGATTGAGTTTTAGACACATTGAAATTCATCACAAGTGGCTATTGGGGTTTTAGAATGTTATTTATGGGAACACCCTGGGGATCAGAGGTTCCATTCTAAAGGAAAAGAACAGTTTAACCCAGTGTGTCTCAGCTTTAGCAACTTTGATATATGTGGTTTTCCATTCCCAAAATTTCCTAGCAAGCCATGCTGGGGAATTCTGGAAATTAAAAGTCCACGTTACAGTTGCTATGGTTAAATCCTTTCCCTTTGCCTTTCTCCAGCAGCCTTCTGCACTGTTGCTGTAAAAGGCTCTCTGGAAGTTTTTCAAGAGGCACAAGAAGGAATAAGAAAAAAGACATATCTTAAACCCCTAGGCAGGCAGGTTAGATTAGAAGAGCCCCAAGTTCCCTTCCAACTCTGTTATTCTATACCAGGGGTCCTCAACCACCGGGCCGCGGACCGGTCCCGGTCCGTGGAGCACTCTGTACCGAGGCCGCAAAGAAAAAAATGGCGGCTTTCTTTGCCTTCGGTGAATGCTGCTGGGATCGGGGATCAAGGACACAAATGAGAGAAGGGGAGGGAGGAAGCAACCGAAGCCTGTCCTGCTCTCTGGCTCAGCAGCTTCGGTTTCCTCCCGCCTCGTTCCTCTCTCAGTCGCTCTCTCGCTGCTCCACCAGCCCAGGAAGAAACTGCTTCAAAGAAGCCAGGGGGTGGCTTATCCTGTTGGCGCAGCTTCCCGAAGCGCCCGTTCACCCCACCCGCCGCCAATCAATCCAGGTTCAATCCAGTGCTCGTTCTGCCTGCCTGCCTGCCTGCCTTCGTTTCTGGTAGTTTCGGAGCAGCTTCGCTGAGAATAATAACTATTCGCCTCTTTACTCAGCCGAAGCTGCTCCGAAACGAAGGCAGGCAGGCAGGCAGGCAGGCGGGTGGGGTGGGGGTAAACGGGCGCTTCGGAGGAGCTGCGGCGACAGGAAAGCCACCCACCCCGGCTTCTTTGAAGCAGTTTTTTCCTGGGCTGGTGGAGCAGCGAGAGAGCGACTGAGAGAGGAAACAGGCAGACACCTGAGGAGGGAGGGAGACACCTGAGGGATGGGGCTGAGGGAGGCAGGGCCGAGGCGCCCTGACTTGGTGGTTTGCTGGCAGACGTTTATTACCCGACTAGGTAACATCAGATGTTACCTAGTCAGGTAATGAAACGTCTGCAAGCAAACCACCAAACTGATTCTTCTCCCCCCCAGTCCTTGAAAAAGTGTTTGTGCTTGAAACTGGTCCCTGGTACAAAAAAGGTTGGGGACCACTGTTCTATACTATTCTAAATATTAACTCATGGTCCCTTTCTCCAGGCTATTATGATCTAACTCAGAGCTACTTTCTCAGAACAGAAATGCAGATGAGCTGATCCTTTAATCCTTTAGTTTTTAAGTCTGCAGTTTGATTAAGTTGACCTGCAATGGGGAAAGGTGTTTGCTTTGATGTGTTGTGAAATCTGGTTGCCAAGGACAGTTTGTATCCCCTGCCCTCCCCAACTTCTCTTGACATGTTTTCCCAATTCAAGAATGTTCCTGAAAAGTTAGTTAAATTTAGAAAGACTGAGGAGTGTGTCCTTTAAGAATGCAGTAACAATTCTGAGATCTATATTTCTTAAGTGAAGAACATGCTGCAATGTATCAGCTACAGTGGTGGGATTCAAAAAAATTTACTACTGGTTCTGTGGGCATAGCTTGGTGGGCGTGGCAGGGATAGGATACTATAAAATCTCCATTCCCTCCCCATTCCTGGGAGAAGGTTACTGCAAAATCCCATTTCCTCCCCACCCCACTAACCTGCTTTCCACCTCCGTTCTCCTGTGCAGAGCAACAAAAAAAAGACCCAGCCAATCAGCTGGGACTCAGGAGGCAGAGAATAGATGGGGGCGGGGCCAGTCAGAACTGGTATTTACCAGGGGTGGGATTCAACATTTTTAACAACCGGTTCTGTGGGCGTGGCATAGGTGTGGGCGTGGCTTGGTGGTCATGTTATTGACTGGGTGTGGCCAACTCAATATCACTCACATTGAGGCACGCATCTCCTTGCCTGGCCTCTCATGACTGTGGGGAAGCTGCAACAGTTGTAAGTGTGAAAAATGGTCATAAGTCACTTTTTTCAGTGCCATTGTAACTTTGAATGGTCACTCCACACAAGCAAAGTACCAGCAAAGGAGGGGGGAAAAACTCCAGAGAAGTTCCTGAGACAGGAAGTCTAGTCCTGCCAAGGATGTAATAAAGAGTTAATGGAGAGGCAGTTTCTGTAAGCAACACCAGAATGTTTCCTTCCTGCCTTCCTTACAGGATTAGGCCAGTAATTTCTTCTAACAACCGATTCTCTGAACTGCTTAGAATGTTAACAACCGGTTCTAGCAAATAGGTATGAACTGGTAGAATCCCACCCCTGGTATTTACTGGCTCTCTGAACTATCAAACTTTCTGCTAATGGTTCTTCAGAACTGGTCAGAACCTGCTGAATATCACCTCTGATCTGCTCCCGGTCTCCATAAACATAGTTGGATAGATTACAACTTCTATACATTATGAACTATTCTGGTAATACTGAGAACATATAGAAAACACAGAAGGAGAATGTTCAGCCATGACTTGGGAGATTTTCTGTTCTAATAACTCTAGGAAAAACTCAGCTTGGACATACAGAGTTGCAAAAATCATATTAAGATAGCAGTGGTATTGCTATATGCATTAAATAAAAATATTTTATTACCGAGAGTTTTGGGAACAGTTGAGATAATGGGTAATATTTCAGAGCCTCATTCATTAATTCTATTATTGTTTGGCATTATTTGTGTTTCCCTTCTGTCAGCAAAATCTCTCACAAGAATCTTTCTCTTCAGTCTTAGTTAATGTCATAAATGGGGATCAAAGATTCCATTTTGCACATATAACTTGAACTATCTCAGTTATAATATATTTGAAGGAACTGCTATAACTCACTGCTTTGCGTGCTAACATTGTCTTAGAATCAACTAAATTCTAAGGTCTGTTATCTCATGCTTCATTTGGATTCTCTTTTGGGGATGAGGGCTGATGATTCATTATCTTCTTTATAAGATGCTGTAGCTTAGAACCTTTTTCAGTTTGGCTTTCTGTCAATGTATCCAATTAAACTCCCCAGATTTCCAGATGGCACAGAGAAGGAATTCTTTTTTCGGCTTCTGTTGGCCCAGTTGGCCACTAGTTGTACAGCCACAGATTCAACTAAAACCAGAGCATTTGAAAAGGATCATTCTTGCTTGCTGTATTCCAAAATCAAGGGCCATTTATACCAAAATCTATGTTTTTGGATTGTAAATGCAATCTGATCATAATGCCATGCTTGGAACAGCTTCCACCCACCCCAGCTTACATCAAGTGAAGCTTCTGGGCACTCTTTAAGGCTGTGCCATATATTTCCGTCTGTCTGGTTTCATGAAACTAAAGCATTGTTGGCTGAAACTGGATAAGGAAAGCGTATTAGCATTGCTTAGAACAGGGGTCCCCGACCTTGGCAACTTTAAGACTTGTGGACTTCAACTCCCAGAGTTCCTCAGCCAGCAGGAAGTTGAAGTCCACAAGTCTTAAAGTTGCCAGGGTTGGAACCCCTGGCTTAGAATGGTGTTCTGTATAGTTAATTAGCATTCTTGTAAATCCCGCCAAGCCAAGAGAGGGGGGGGGGGGGGGGGGGGGGGGGGGGGGGGGGGGGGGGGGGGGGGGGGGGGGGGGGGGGGGGGGGGGGGGTTTTTTTTTTTTTTGTTACTTTCAACATTTGGAAATTTAGGCACAGCATCAGATCATGGTATGCACCCAAATTGCTTTCATTAATCTGCAAAATCCTTGCAAGGAGATTCACTTTTGATCTTTGGGGCTCGGTTCTTGGACAGTTGATCTTAATTCATTCTTTAGAGGAGAAGCCTGTTTGAAATCAGTAGAAATGAAAGCCATAAAAAGAAAACCATGCAGAAAGTGTAGTATAGTCAATATTAATATAGTAAATATTAAAATACTAAAAGTGGCAGGAAGTTCAGCTACACCTAAAAGGACTCCATTTCCCATGTGTAAGTCCCACTGTGTTCTGCAGAACCTCGAGTGCAATTTTCAAATTCTCCAGTATTAAGAAGGTGCATTGTGTAGCTTGCTATGAATTGTCTAATCCAGGGGTGTCCAACCTTGGCAACTTTAAGACTTGTGGACTTCAACACCCAGAATTCCTCAGCCAGCTTTGCTGGCTGAGGAATTCTGGGTGTTGAAGTCCACAAGTCTTAAAGTTGCCAAGGTTGGACACCCCTGGTCTAATCTAACTGAGGGCGGTGATTCTGCAGTGGGTTTGCTTTTAATAAATCTCCCTCTTTTTCTTTTTTTTTAAAAAAATATAGATTTCTGAGAAATATGGCCTTCCAGCTGAGAAGATTACAAAGCTTTACAAAAAAAGCAAAAAAGGGTAAGAGAAACATACTAATCCTGCAGTTCGTGTTTTTATAAAATAGTCCTGAGACCGCAGCTAAGCTTTTAAATCTTTCATGCTCTGATATATGCTCACACTGCAAGACAGATTCCCAGCTCCAGGTTCATACAGGGATTGCAAAAGCAACCACTGGCCTCTAATTAATCTGGGTGGTTCTGCTGTAGTATTCCTTAACTTGGTGCCCTTCAGATATGTTGAACACATCGCATCATTGAACAGCATGGAGATGCTGCAAATGGTGTGAATTGTAGTCCAGTTCTTCTGGAGAGCAACAGGTTAGGGGAAATTGTTCTTGGAGGCTAGCAGCTTGGGAAGGCACCTTCAACATAGATTTTGGAAGCTGTAGCAACAGAGTTTCTTCCCCATACACTTTTGTTATTTGGGGAGCCATAGTGGGCTAATACACACATGCTTATTCAATGGGTCCTTCGTTTCCCTACTTCTTGCAAACAATGCCCTTGGGACTTCTCAATTTGGCTTTGGGCTTTGACCCAAGTAGTTTAGGAATAAAAATAACAATGCTACCATTCACCTAATGACAACAGCACGTGAGAACAAACCAGTGATGGGATTCAAATAATTTTACTACTGGTTCTGTGGGCATGGCTTGGTGGGCGTGGCAGGGGAAGGATACTGTAAAATCTCCAGTCAGAGATGATATTTGCCGGTTCTCCAAACTACTCAAAATTTCCACTACTGGTTCTCTAGAACTGGTCAGAACCTGCTGAATACCACCTCTGGTGTTACCTGATTGGGTAATAAAACATCTACAATTTAACAACCAGGCTCAGACAGCAGCAAGGATTCCACAGTTCAACACTGTGATATATATGTTCTCTTTCTGTTGGAACACCTAAATGAGGTCACTATCTTGATTTCTCTTCAGTTAATTGACCACAATTTACCTATAGATATATAAAGTACAAATTCCTCTATGAAATCTTGCCTCACCTCCAGACAATTTCCAATGGTCTTACACTACAGCATCAGTACATCAAGTTTGATATTGTCTACTCACTGGCCATGAGTCTCAAGCAAATGTTTTTATCAGTTCTACATACAACAGTGGCTTCACCCACAAGACCATTGTCCTCATAAGCATGACCCTGTCCATTGTTGGTCTTATTCATTTTCTTAGTAACCATTTCATGTATTCACCTATTATACATTTTCTTTGTTTGTAATCTTGGCAAATCAAATAAATAAATAAAATAAATAAATAAATGTTGGTTTACAATTCCAGCCATTCCAGCAACTAAGGTGAAGAGTGAGGTATATTAAAGTTGTAATCCAGCAGCATCTGGAATTTATGCTTTCCGCTTCCTGCTGTGGTGCACAGGAATTATATTGTAAGGTATCTTTAAAAAATACAATGAAATAACATAAGAAGTTGCATAGGAGAATTAAGTGAGATTCCCCCAGCATGGACCTAACTGGAGAATTAATATGAATTTGAATCATTAACAGTAGAAGAATATGCATGTTGACTCAGGACAAAGAATCACAAAATATTTAATGGGACAACTGCAACTTGGAGTTGGACTTCAAGTTGGAAAATGAATTTTCCTGTGAATTTTGTCAAGGCTCTCATACAAATGGTTAACATAAAATAAAATCTTCCTTGCACACAACATTGAACCATCCATTTAAATCTATCCCTTAATTGATAGATTTCCACATCCATAAAACTACTGTTTTATAATCATGATTTATTGAATAATCTAGAATTGGCTGGGTTCAGATAGCATGCTAGTCACAATGGCCAAGTTCATACAATAAGCTAAATCAAAATGTCTATGGAGACACTCAATTATCCAGATGTCAGCATTCCAGAGAACATCCATTCCTATCAGTAACTCTGAGACAAGCATAATCTCAAAAGTACTTTTATTAGAATAGCACCTGGCACATTCTGTGGAATTTCAAACTAAAAGTTTCCTGGACTTCCCACAATGTCCCAACCTACAAATCATCCCCTTTTTACTCATCATCACATCACATGAACCAATCCCAAAGTAAGTTCTAATTCTTTCTGCGCCACACTCTTTGACCTTGAACTAACAAAAGAATTCTATTTTGTCTACTAAGAGCTACTCAATTAACATCACCCCACTCCCACTTCCTCAAGCTATGTGGCCGTGATGAATAAGGATTCCAAAGCTGACACCAGATCATAGTTGTCCCAAAGATGCTTTTTCCAAAGGCAACTAGACTTTGTTTTTCGTTGAAGATCCAGTTGCCTTTTGAAAAAGCACCTTTGGGACTAAATGAAAATGAAGTATTATGAGTTTGTATATTTAACCATTATCCGAACTTTCTTAATGTATCTCTTTCGTGTTTCAGGATTCTGGTAAATATGGATGATAACATCATTGAACATTATTCCAATGAAGACACTTTCATCCTAAACATGGAGAACATAATGGAGGGTTTCAAGGTCACGTTGACAGAAATCTAGACCAGCCTAGACCTTGTGAAGTGAAACATTTTACCATCAAGGAAAGAAGAAATAATAATAAAAACCTTGATTTCATTGATATGGAGAAGAAAAGGTTGTTACAAAACTAAGTTGGAAACAACCACATTTTATTTTTTTGCCACTGGAACCAATTTGGCAATAAGTGATGAGTCTGTTCAAAAGAACATTCCTTCATAAAGTTCCTTATTTATTGCTCCTCGCTCCATAATATGTAAATAATCAGTGGACCCTAGACTTCACAATCTTGATGTGGCGAAGGTGAAACAGAGACTTTAAATAAAAGCAACAAAAATAGTTAATACAAGAAAATAATAAGTTGAAGAATAATGTTAGTTCCACTGGGACTTAATCACTGAAATTTTCACCCTCTAAATGAATTGCTAGGAAACCTGATAAGCGTTAACAATGTGCAAAGTGCCCAGTGGTCTTTGCACACCTACTGTATACCAAACGTCTAGTGCCGAGTATCATGTAGCTTAGCCATATCCCTCCCTTTGCAGGGCAACTGAGGGCTTTTAAGATTCTCAGATGGCATGTACTTTTGTAAGTAAAACACCATCCATTTTAACCTCTGTATATATTTGTTTATAATATGTAATAATATATTTTCCTATCTGTGTGGATGTGTTTACTGCCACTCTATTCTGTGTTTGGACAAGAAGTTGGCAGAATTCCTGGCCAAAGGGCAAAGTTCTCTCCCCAGCTGTTGGTTCTTCAGGGTTTTTTATGCCTTTTGTTCAAAGCTTAACCAGGAGCCACATTATAAAGTTAAAACTCCTTATTGTCACAACTAAGGTTATTCTTTCTTTACTATACCAGCTTCTCAGGTCTTCCAATGAGATGATTTCTATTATTTTTAGACTAGAACTCCTGTTAAGTCAGACATTTAACCATACAGTGTGGAATTGAAGGCTGTTTGGTGTACACCAGCTTGGGAGAATCACTTATTCCATGATGCTGCAGTCTTCCAGTTCCTGAAATAGTTTTTCTATCTCTTTCTCTCTCTCTCTCCCTCTCTCACCTTGTTTTTTTTTTTAATCTTCTATGGTATGCATTCTTACTGAATGGACGTTCATTTCTGCAATGCATCATGCAGGGTGTCATAAATGTGACATTTCTATATCATTCCCACCAATGGGTGCTTCCAAGTTTTACCCAAATGTTTTAGAATACATTTATTTTTCAAACAAATGTTATTCTTCCATTCAAGTTACCTCTGAAAGTTCCTGGCAACGTGGAATCAGCGTGAGTTTAGCAAGATATTTTATGGTTTGCTTTCATTTTAGGGAAATTATATGCTTATAAAACAACAGTATAAAATTGGAAGGAAAGTTTGGAATTTTGTACAGAAGTCCGATCCCCTGAACATGCCATACGTTGGAGGATGTAAATACAGGTGGCCCTTGCTTAATGACCAGTTGTTTAGTGACTCATTCAAAGTTTTGATCAACTTCATTAGAGGCCCTGGTTTTGGAGTTCTGCCACACACACACACACACACACACACAGAGAGCACCATGTGATTGCATTTTGGGCTGCTTGGCAACCAAACCTGCATTTACGACCATATGCAATGCCATGTTTTTATATGTTTTTATTTATACACACACACATAAAAGTACTGCATAATAGATAAAATTGCAAACAAAAGAGCATGGACATAGAGATCTGTCCCAAAATATGTATCGTTAGTAGTTCCCCCCACCCCTCACAAAAAAGTGCAACAAACCAAACCATATATATTTGAAAAAATTAGGATCTGAAAAAAATTACAGTTTCATAAGAATTAGGGACCAAGAAGAAAATGAAATCGATGTATTTGCTGTTCTCTTTTATACACAAGTCTTGGTATAGTTTTTGGCACTGTAGTTCACACTAAAATGCAGTTTGTGAACTGCATATTTATTGAGAATATTTTACAAAATGCATGAAGGTGGGTTTTTTTTCCCTTAATGGTCCTAAACCAAAAAAATACGTATATTCTGCATGGATGGCAGAATAATTTTGGAAAGACCGCAAGTCAGATCCCATCACGCTCACTGTCATTTATTTCCCTTCCAACTCACTCAGTTTTTCTCAATATATCTCCAGAGATTCACATTTTTTATTGTTTTGTAAAATTATTGTTTCTGATAAATCACACTAGAATGTAAATATAAAAATTGTACAGAGGAATGCTGTTCTTTATTTGAATCTGTGTACATATACTGCCTGCCCTTTTTTTGTTATTATTATTCACTATCTAGTCTGGTTTTTATATTACTTTGTTGTTTTTAATGACACTTCTTGGACGGGGGCTGAAGGGTAAGGACAGTAGCAGAATAGAGGTAATGCATAAAAAAAATACCATTGTCTTCATCAGCAGAAACTTCAGGTTAGAACCGTTTCTCAGATAAGCCTTCTCCAATGTAGTTTTAAGCCTTCAGATTTTTTAGGCCAGTGGTGTCAAACTCGATTTCAATGAGGGGTGCCATCAGGGCTGTGTTTGACCTCGGGGGCTGGGGTGGGCATGGCCAGCTTGACATCACTTGTGTCAGGGATGCCTGTGGTGACCTGAATGCCCTACCAGTGAAAATGGGCTACTGATCGTTTTTCGCCACGAGGTTCTCTTGCAGCCTCCTGCCAGTGAAAACAGAGCTCAGGTGGGCCATACATGCCCCCTGGGCCCCGTTTTTGGCCTTAATGGCCTCCTAAAGCCCTCTGTCAGTGAAAAACGAAGCTGTTTTCACTGGCAGAGGGTGTAGGATGCTATTACGGTCAAAAACGGCCGGGGAGGGCCATGCATGGCTCCATTTTCCCTGGCAGAGGCACTGCAGACCGGTCCTTCGCTGTTTCCAGTGTGGCCCCAACCGACCAGATCCAGCCCCCGGGCCTTGAATTTGACACCCCCTTTTAGGCAATAGCTCCCAGGTTTCTGAACCTTTCAAAGCAATGATCCCTGGTATATATGAAAAGAACTCTTGGTTGGTCTCCTGGCAACTGCCTGGGCTAGTCCTAGCAATTTTCTTAACCAGAATTTTGGAAGTGGACTGCCATTGCCTCCTTCCTAGGGTTAAGGACTTCTAGCATTTGATGTATTGTGCCTTGAGCACTATACTAAACTGGCTTTTATGATGTGTCCTTTGCTTAAATCACTCCTTTATTTTCCAGGCCATGGAATGTGACCTTAAATTTTACCTTCTGGGCCATTCAACCCACCCATACATTCCTTCTGCCCTTTGCACTGTTGAACAGATTTAAGAACTTCTCTGTAGCATGCTGTTGGTAATGGTTGGGTTGCTAATCAGAGAATAGGCTTTTAAAGGTTCCTTTTATATAAATCAGCTTGATACCAATTTTAAAAAGCACTTGATCCTGCAGGCATTTATTTTTCTTGAAGCATCTTACATCTTTGAGGTTTAAAATTTCATTGACTCGTTTTTGTCTTTTGGAGTTTTAAAATGTCACAGAAGAAATGTCAGACCTGAGATATAATTAACAGCTCCTGTAACCGTAAATTTATTGGTTTTGTCAGAATCTTGTCAGAATTTCCAAATTCAGTCAATGATTTTTCTTTCCTTTTGAAAGAAAGCACCCTTGTTTTCCACTTGTATACTTGCATAAAATTGGATATCCCCTAGATGTGTAAAACTTTTGACGGCTGATGGATTAAAATTTTACAGCTTTTTTATAGCAAACTTGCTTTTAAAATGACATATAGTGGTGAGGTTCAAATGTTGCTTTGCTTTGTTTTTGATCATCAAAGGTTGAGACTGCAGAAACTTCTGTATCCCTCCAGCACTGCAATTCACTTCCGCTTGATATGTTGGATAAAACAAGCTGACATATATCAGCCAAAGTAGAAGGAAATTTGCATGTGATAATTTATACATACAGTAGATACAAATTTAGAAATAATTACTGTAATTTAAATAAGGAGTACAATGACAGGCATACTTTAGGTCTTCTTATTCATAGGCAGTTTTCTTACCCAGAAATCAGCCAGAGTGCCTTCAAGAGAGAATGCCTGATTTAGAGAGTTTCTTTCAGATTTTGTTCAGCTCCCACACCTGACCCTGCTGGCAAGTAGGTGTTTCATTGAAATAAAAGAGATGTCAAATGAATCTATTTATTACTGATGTTCTTCTAAATGGAGCTGGAAAACATCGTGTGTTTTGTTGTGCAAGATGGAGAAACCACATATGTTAAATTGGTTCGTTCTAAGCTAGTTTTGTGCCCTGGATCATTGATGCTAATTTTTAGATATTCCTAGCCAGCTTGGCTGTTGATGAGAATTTGGTGTTTTGATGTCTGTATAAGTGTCGGTATCTACAGGCACAACATCAATCAGAAGTCATAAAGGGGTTGGCCTTGTCTAAACAGCTTGTGGAGATTCAACCATTTTGGTGTAAGCCATATTTATGGTGAAGTCCATTCAGAAAGCTAGGTTCATCTGGTAGTTGGATACAGTTCCTGGTATCGCAGAAACTGGTACCAAATTTTAATATTTAAGCAAATGAAATGAAATTTATTCCCCTCTCCCAGTCCAATGTGCTGCTTTTTTTGGAATGCAGCTTTGAAAACACCACAGAAAGATCCAATGTGCCTCTCAACTGCATACTTTATGGTTTATTGGATCGGACAAAGCCAACTAATGATGGTTTATTCAACATCTTAGCAGGTTGCGGGAACCAGATCATTTATTACAGCTGCCCCCAACATTTTGGGCACCAGGGACCGGTTCCTGGAAAGGGGGTTTTCTGCAGTCCTGAGAGGGCGTGGTTTTGTGTGATGCCTGAATCCCGCGGATGGGGCTTTGCTTGTTTGTGCGGACCAGTTTCTGGCATGCTGTTGTGGTTCGCCAACAGCCTGCACAGACGGCAGCAGAATCGGACAGTGGGGAAGAACAGGGACCAGTCCGGAAGTCTGGAGAGGACCCGGACGAGGGTCCTGCATCCAATGCAGAGATAGGGCCAAGACAATCTGGGAGTGGGGTGCTGCCTCCGGAGCCTTCGGATTCTGGTAGCAGCGAGGCAGAGGATCCAGGGGAGCCTGTCTCCAGTGTATGTGTGTGCAGAGCTGCTAGAAGGAGAGAGCAGCTGAAACAAAAGGGGCAACTTGGGAGTAAGGCTGGGAGGTGATTGCCCCTCCCATAAGGTATAAAGGACAGGCAAAGATGACAAAACCTTTGCAGGAAGCATTGTCATTCATTCGGTTCAGATTCATTCTTGAAGCTCTTTGTACTTAGGTTGGGGTATTTATTCTAGTTCACTTGACACTTCTGTTATTGGCAGAACTTCACAGGAAAGAAAGGTGGGTGCTTATCTCAAGGGACTGTTTGAGATTCATTATCGGCTGGGAATGAAAATAATTCCCAGCGTTGCAATAAAACAAAACTTGTTTTTAAAATAAGCATGTGAGTAATTACGGTCTCGGAAGCCTTGGTCAGAACACATGCCATGGACCAGTGTTGGTCCATGGACTGGGAGTTGGGGACTCCTGATCTACTAGGTCAAGGAGCAAATGTTCACAAGTCTCTCAGCAGATTAGGTTATAATGCTGAAAATGAAAAATGATTATTATCTTCTGAAATAAAGATTTCTTTGTGAGCTTGATGGTGCATCCATTAGCCAAGGAGTTAATTCAGGGACAATATGTAGCATTTACAGATTTTACCTTTATGTATTGAGAATATTTTAGTAAATCTGTACAGCTACAGTCTATATGGACTAGAAGCTTGGGGTTTGTTTGTTTTTAATGAAATTTTCAGGAAGTTGAACTTAAAGCTGTATAACATATTATGGAATTGAAAAGAATTGCAGATTATACAGGAGTGATATGTCCCTTAAATATCAAAAGCTCTCATTATCCCATTAGAAGGTGATGCTACACAGTTAATGTCAGCCTTTGACGTGTCTAATTGCGAGGGGAGAAAAGGCATGTAATGACTTCGTATCATAGCAAATTTAATCATGAGCATAGTTAAGTCTATCCATTTTAAACTTATCTTTTACTTTTACATGAGGAAACAGGAATATATATAGAAGCTTAATTTAGCTTTCTATTGATCTCATTGCCAAATAAAAATGGCTGATACACACATAGAAGCATTTATTTTTATTGCCAAATAAAAATGGCTGATACACACATAGAAGCATTGGATTTATGATTTGAAATTTTCTTCCTGTTTATTATTTTTTATTCTAATTTGATGTACCTGTTGGAAAGATGCAAATTAGCAAAATTCCTCTTGCCGTGACACAATGATTGAAAAATTATGGATTCAGCCTGCCATCCATCACACTGCAAAAACTGTATGGGGAGAAGGGCTGCTGAAATTTTTAAAGTAGATAATGTTTGTTAGTTGTTCTAACCTTGATGGTTTCCTTCTTCTCATTTCAATTCCTCCCGCAAGATACTGACATGGTGCAAAAATGAAAAGAGTACTTATGCCAAAAACTCTGTGAGTGCCCTCATTTCTGGAAAGCAAGCTTTGTGTATAAATATTGCGTCTTACCTAACAATAGTTTTGTAAATGGGAAAGGGGAATCTATAAACTTATAAATAATGCAGGTTTATATTTTTTGTACATTTTTAAATGGAAAGAAATAAATGTTCATAAAGTATAATAATGTTTTGTTGATCTTTTCCCCCCCACAGATGTTAATCATCCCTGGATATTTATTTACAATCCCTCAAAAGCACACGTTGAATTATATATTAACTACTTGGGCTATATTATGCCTGGATTCACACAGAACAATACACCTAAACCTAGTTTAACAATACAGGCAGTCTGCATTTAGTGGCCATTCACTATTACAACAGTAGTGAAAAAGTAATTCTACAACCAATCCCTGCTTCTATGACCTTTGGAAATCTGTAAAGTGAAAGAAAGCTGAAATAGGATCGTACAATCATGTTTCACTTAGCGACCATTTTAGTGAGAGTTGCTTGTCCCAAATCTGGTCATTAAACAAGGACTACCTGTACACAATGCTCAATTTTACAAAACATGCCATGTCTGAATAAATAAACCATTATGGCTTATTTCACACGAGACAGCAACATGCCATGTCTGAATAAATAAACCATTATGGCTTATTTCACATGAGACAGCAACTTTATTTTAGCCTAGATTGGGACATTAACCTTATTTTAGCCTAATCTAGTTTATGTGAACCGAGTCACTGAGTGTTAAATTAGCCAACCATGGTTTAGTTTAATCAGTAGAGCAAACTCAACTCCAAGAGCTTATACTTCATGTGGGATTCATTCGCACCATGTTCCAATCACACGTCCTTATTAATAGTGAGATATGATTCCAAAGGCATTCATTTGGGACCATGATGGAATGAACAGCAGGTGTGTGTAGTTACTAAGATAGTCCTAGGTTTTTTTTTATTGTATGTTGTTACTTGGCCACTCTTTAAATTCATACTCAAACTCATAGTGGGAGAATTGCCACAGCCAGTTGATTAGCCAAAATGTGGCAGCCAGCAATTAAGTGAACATGCTTGACATGCTCACGGACAAATCAAAAGACATAAAACCTTCTAAACCACCGAAAAGCAAGTCCCTGTGCTATCACTGGTCTTTTCCCTCCAACTTTCATTTCGACAATAATTTTATTGATTTTTAAAATGATTGTACATTTCTTTCTGGTGATAGGTCTTTCATGCCTCTTGCTGTCAGAAACCATGAATATTGCATTTCTCTGAAAGACCACTGCCATTTTGACATTTCTGAGCCCCTGTGGACATCCATAGGCTGTATGAGAGCAGGAATATTCAGAATATTCATGCTGGGGCCTTCCGGAAATGATTTTGGTTCAGTTCAGGAACTGAACTTTCTAGAAAAGTGTAATAGCAGTGAATAGTTGGAAGGGAACAAAATTTAGGGGCACCGTGACAGATATGATATCTTACCTTTCAAAAACATTGGGTTGCAGTTATATATTCATAAAAGCAAAAAAAAAAATACAATTGTAATCAGGTGCAATCAATTATTCCAGTATGAAAAAGTACCATGTCACAAAATGGTATACAATACAAAATCATTTTAAATTCAACATTTAAAAACAACATTTGTTCAGCAGTAATACAGTAAAAAAATCTTACTTTTCTTCAAACAATATTGTTCGCATGTTTGGCACTGAAAAAATAGATGATCACAGGTTCACCGTTCTATCTCTGATTCTAATTCTCTCTTTTTTAAAACCAATCACCAATGTTGCTCTTAAGTGTCTGCATATATTATACTGTACATTAACGTACATTAAAGAACACGTGCGCTCCACTCCACTGCAAAAACAAACAAATCATGAGGGAAAAAATCTGTCCCACATCAAAAAGACAATATCCAAATTTCTCACCTGGTCAGTATCTATGCGCATGAATTACTCTCAACCGACTGTAACATTTCTAATTTTGATTCTGACATCAAATCTGAACACTGGGAGAGGGGATTAAACAGATCTAGGAAACATTGGGCTTCATATAAAAAAAGGTTAAGCATCTTGCAAGCTGTTGCTATTTACTAATTCATCAATGCATGAGATGATAAAAATAATTCAATATAATAACTTTTAATGTATCTGTTTTAACATAAAATTATACATCAGCTATTTTCCAAATGAAATCTCCACATGTGTTTTGGACTTCAGCTTCTAAGATTCCCAGCAACAAGATGAATAGCACGGTGGCTGAGAATTCTGAAAGTAGCTTTCCAACATATTTCCAGGACAGGATGGGGAAAGATAATATATGTGAGTAGGAACTTACAGAAATGACCATTTTTCAGGATCAATTTTGCTATGAAAAGACCAATAGAAAGGGAGGGAGGGAGGGAGGAAGACTTTTCAGACAAATCATAATAACAAGTTCCAATTTTAAACAAGTTGACAAACATGGAATGTAAGTTCCCTATACAAGTAAAAACAATTGCATCATTTGTGATCATTATAGCAATGGGGTAGAGAGCAATAATCAGTTTAATTAACATGCAGGTCTCAATACTTTTAACAAGCCAAACACTAAGGATTCAAATTTAAGTAGCTTTTTTCCCTTACATTTTACAACAAGATGGCCACTACCAACATATACAAGGATCACACAGTCAGTACTGCTTTAAAAATGCAAATCACACTGTTAAGACTTTCACAGAATTTGCATATCATGTGAATGATGGGCGGAAGAGCTCATCCAATAGGAAATTAGTCAGTACAGTTAAAGTTATTTTCAGAACAGTAAATACAGAAATACAGATGCATTTCCCAGGGTAGGAAAAATATAGTCCAGCAAAAAGCATAGAAAAGGAAACCATGAATGCCATGCTCTGGAACACAGAAATTATATTATCATTCATCGAATCAGCTGTACTTCTCAAATGAACTAAGTGGGTTATGTTCTACAGATATGCTTTAACGTATCATGCTGAACATTTAAAAACAATATATAATTTTTCACTTGATTCCTGAAAGGAAGTAACACCCACAGAAGCCACTTTTATCGATGGATTCCTTAACTTGATCAGGAAGCATGCTACATAGTTTGGATAGTGATGAGCACAGGAATGCATGGTTGATTCACACTACACACATAGAAAGAGGGCTGATTTGTAACACACCCACAGATCTGAGGCCATCCAGGGCTAGTTAACTGTACTCATGTCCTCCTGAAATCAGACTCATGTTGCTCATGACTGATGTGTCTCAGGGATGTCAATGAAACACAGCCATGAGCAGCATCCTTTAAACTAAGGTCAACACACTGCTATCTTTACTGCCATGGAAATTCTGTAGAGAGCAAAGCAGCATTTATTGTGTTTCAAATTTGTTCCTGAATCTTTATTCAGTTCTAAGATTGCCTGTGCTACCCTGAAATAACTGAGACTAGAACTGCAAGGTAGAAGAAAACGTTACTGTTGGAAATTTCCTACTCTTCCTCAGGAAAGGAAGGGGAGTATTCTCCTAGATTCCTATTTGTTCCATAAACAAAGGGAGTCTAAGACAACTCACCGTATCCAACTTGTTGCATCCAACTCGCTACGGCCAATTTGCCACGGGACAATTTGCTGAGGAACAAGAGCTACACTAATATTGAAGAAATGATGGAATGTAATCATTAAAGAAAGGATGCCAAAGGAGGGACTAAATGAAATGCAAATGACAAAAATTAGAATAATTTATAAATAATTTTAAATAATTAAATTGAACTGTTGAATTGTTCCATGGAAAGCTAGTTGACTGTGGCAAATTGGCCAGGGTGAGCTGGCCTCAGCGAGTTGTCCCCTTGCAAAAAAAAAAAAAAAGGAACCCTTCTATTTCCAGAACACCAATCTGGGAGGAGCAAGGAAATATTAATATACCAGTTAAAATCTATCCTTACTTCTCTTCCTTGCAGCTGTTCTCAGGACTTTAGCATCCAAATGTTCTGCTTCCAACCATTAATATAAAAATGTATTCTGTTCTTCATATTCTTAAGTAAGCAGAGAGGAAACCACACACTGAGTCCCTAAATCAGGAAACAAGGCTTTGGGCCAAAAGATTTGCCAAGCATCCAAGCAAATGGGATGAACACAGCTGCTTAAACAAAAGACAATGTTTTGAAAAAAAGGGTGGGGGGACCCAAGACACATCTGGCTGCTTTTTAGAAAGAACAAATTGTGGTCATACCCTTGCATGAACTCAATTAGACTTTTGGTAGATTTGCTTTTTTATTTTGAAATCAGCTATTGAGACAAATGATTTAAAATACTCTTAAGCAATCTTATGGACATTCATTTCTTCATAAAGTAAAACACTTTAGAAATTTGTTCAGAAATGCTTTAAATTTACAATGATGGGCTTGTGAGACTCATCATTAAAGAATGGCTAAGTTCCATCCTAACTTTTAATACAGTGGAACTTCTATATCAAATACTGTAGTCAGTGGTGAAAATACAAACCATTTATTGCCTCTTTTATATACAGTTTTACCTTGCCAACATTATGTCCATTATTTCAATAAAAATATCCAGGCATAAATTTTTTATGTGCCCAGTGCTCTTAAAAATCAAATATGTTGTTGGGCTCTGGCTTTTTATTTTTAGAAGGAAAATAACACTGCCTCATAACAGCACAAAGCGTTTTGCAGAGTGTTATTCTTGATTGCAACGCCTGGACGTGGAACAAATTGATTCTCAGCTCTGTAAATTCACAACTGAGAAATCATACATAATTTTCCCTCCCCCGTTTTTTTTTTTTTTTTACCATAAATCAAATTTCAGTAGCCAAAAAATAAAATTCGGAAGCATGATTCTTCAACTCTTTGGGGATAAACTTTACATATCTCTTCATGCAACCTTCGAAAACCTCCTAAAAGCCGAAACTTCTAAAACGCTTCAGCTCTGACTCTTCCAGGCCAAGATTGCTACATCTCTTATGGTTTTTATAGGCCAAAAAAGCAATTAAGGAAAAAAAAAACAAGGCCACAAATCTAAAAGTTCAGCCAACCCTGAGTTAAATGCTCATGAGAGGATCTGTCTAATTTCCTTTTTGGGTGGAGTTCAAAAAATATGTAGCAAAACCCAAATAAATATTTTAAAAAGAATCCTTCTTATCATAAATAGTACTAACCATCTCACAACCAACACCTTGGTTGAAATCTTTCTCACAAGCAGTTTCTTTACTGAAAAAAATTTAACAATTTAGGTTGAAAGGAACTATTTACAAACACTGCCTCCGTTCCCACTTAACTATGCCAATAAGATCTTCCTTCTTCTCTCACATGTCAAGTGACCCTGGTGCATTTATTTCAAAGCAAAAAACAGGCCCCTTAACCAGCTTATTCCCAAGTTCTGAGATGAAGCTGCTGCCTGACAAATCATGAAAGCAGACAGTTGCTTTGGGAAGGGTTCCAAAATGTTTATAAACTCCATTGTCTCCATCCATTTGTCTTCAACGTAGTTAAAGTTTTGTAAAAGGGATTTCAAGGAGATGGAGGAGAAGATAACTGTGTAATAAAAGTTACTTTTGGACAAAAACACTGAACATTTTAAAAAATCCATTGTGTATGTGTGTGTGAGTGGTGGGATTCAAAATTTTTTACTACCGGTTCTGTGGGCGTGGCTTGGTAGGTGTGGCTTGGTGGGCGTGGCAGGGGAAGGATACTGTAAAATCTCCATTCCCTTCTCACCCCACTAACCTGCTTTCCAGCTCCATTCTCCTGTACAGGACAACAAAAGAAGACCCAGCCAATCAGCTGGGACTCAGGAGGCAGAGAATAGATGGGGGCGGGGCCAGTCAGAGGTGGTATTTGCCAGTTCTCTGAACTACTCAAAACTTCCGCTACCGGTTCTCCAGAACTGGTCAGAACCTGCTGAATACCACCTCTGGTGTGTGTGTGTGTGTGTGTGTGTGTGTGTGTATTTATAAACACATTACAAATGATATCCTGTATTTTAATTAAGACCTACACGAGTCCTGTATTTTACGTCTTTTGAGGTGCAGCTCAGATCTGCATTTTTGCTAAAGTGCTGTCACATTGGAGGAAACACAGGCTGTTTTACAACTGTTTTACTGTATTTCTGGGGCATGAAAATTCTTGAGCTGGGGAATCTACCTTGGGAGAACTCTTCCCACGCCCCTCCAGAACTTGAAATGCAGTCATATCAATCTCCTCCTTTGGTATCAAGTGCTTATATGATGTAATTTCTTTGGACCCCTTTCCATTTGAACGGGGGCAAAACTGCATGTTACAAAGCAAATGCTAGTATTGTGGGGGAATCTCAGCACAACACAGGGGTGAAATTCAAATTTTTTTCCCTACTGGCTCTGTGGGCGTGGCTGTGGGCGTGGCTTGGTATAATAGTAATAGCAACCAGGGGCGGTTTTTTACCAATTCAAATTGTCCCTACCACGTCTCCTGAGCCGGGCCGGGGGTGGTTGAATTTCACCTCTGCGTTAACCCCTTCCAAGTCTCCATTACAATATTTCCTTTCTCCTCTTTTCATGCCACTGGAACTCCAAAATCACTGATGGTGGAGGAAATTGCCTTGGCAAAGTATTTGAAGAGAAAACCTGGCTGGTGCCTGAATGGTTAAACATACAGATGTCTTCCCTGCCAGATGGTTCTCCTTTTTGCATGGACTTCCAGATCTCTAATTCTTCCCTAGAACAATGCCTTGTTTCCCATTTCTATTGTTTTTCTAAAAGCCAAGCTTCAAGACTGAAGCTAAAGAGGGAAATGGCTTTGGCGGGGCAGTGGAAGAGGAAAAGATCATGTATAACCATGTCTTTCCTGTCGGCTGATTTCTACTCCACAAATCTATCTTAGTAAAGTTACATGCTTAGAAATATGTTTTCAATTATATTGGAACTACTGATTCTCCTCAATTAAGTATAAACAAAATAAGACTCTGTAACATGCAAGTACAATATTCTGTTATCACCAAATCGTCTCATTTTCCTGAAGTTCTTCAAAGCAACAGGCCTTCCATGTTAAAAAAGGGCCTTCATTCTCCTCTACCACGGCATGCATTACTCCCAATATTTACCTCAGTTTTCTTCAGCTCAGTTCTCAACTTGCACAAGATGCTAAATGATAATCAAGATAATGATAAATAAAATAAAATAAAATTCTCCTTTGCCCTTTCTCCCAATGAATCTCTGCTTAAGCATAAGGAATTTCATTTGTAGAATCTGGGTTTTTAAAGAAAAAAAATAGCAGAAATATTGATATGATCTGTCCAAACCCATTCATTTTCTGTAATTTTACAAATGGTATGGCATCTCTGAAGGGTATAGCATAAGCTAGTGTTAGTTGTTCCTTATTATTAATTCTATTATAACTCACAGCTTTGCAGACAAAACATTACTTGTGTATTACTTATATTTAGCTCCAAGGTGCTATTGGTCCCTTTGTTGCAACATTCAGACTGGAGGATTGAACTCACCATCATTTAGAAAAGGAATTTCATACCTCATATACTGATCCTTAGAAATCACTAAGGATTTCTTAGAATGAACGCACATTTAATTTACCATCTTGGCTTCTGTATTGGAAAATAAGATTTGCACTGATTTCTTCAATACCAGTAGCAGTACTTCTGTTGCTGTTATGGTCTATTGAAATAACCCTGATTCCTGATGACTACACAGATAAGTCTTGGCAACATTTTCAGAAATAGCCTGCCAATGCTTTCTTTCTAGGTGTGAGAAGTTCGGTCCAGAGTCAGCCAAATGGCTTCCATGTCTAAGGCAAAAGGAGAATCCAAAGTATCTCAGCTTCTAATCTAGCACCTTAGCTACTAAACCAAACTGGCTCTTCATGTACTTCTCACAGCTACGAAATTAACCCCAAGTCCTAGCATAAGGTAGTTTTTGAATACCTTTAAGGAAAAAGTATGGTGAATAATACAGCCTACGTCTAACCTCACATGGTAACAGAAATTTGTATATAAGGTGTCTTAACATAAAGATCTCATATAAACATTACCACACTCTCCATGGAAAACGTAGTAAGCTCCCCAAGATCACTGGCCTCTTTATTCACTAGAATGACATTTAAAAAAATCTTGTTTGGCATTCCCCAATATTGGAAGGTACATGATACTTATTGGGGCCTTGACACTCATTAAATGGACTGTTGCACCATCCTGATCTAGCCAAATCCCCAATCTTTACTGCCAGTGAATCTAAGAGGTACTCCCCAATGGCACACCTAATCAAACAGTACCTAACCAACAGAGTGTTTTTACTCTGGAATGATGTCATGCCCTCCTCTCAGCTGTTTTTGAAAGCCAATACAGTAAGATTTCCTATCCAGAGAGATCATGCTCCTGTGCTACCGGTTATACAAAAACAACACAGCATATACTTCTCCACTGCCTCTTTTTCAAAGATATTCATATTAGCCTTATCTCCTCACTATTGCACACATACCCAGAGTGCACAGGACAATTCTACCTCTTCCTGCTGCTTTCAAATACTAACCTTGCTATAACATAGAATATTGTCAGTTTCTGTGTAGCGGTGCTAAACGTCCATCAGATGTTCCATGAACTAATAATAATGAGCATTTAGTTCATCACACAAGAATGCTCTTTACTATGATAGATTTAGTTTGGCACACGCCATCCTTTATTTATATTTATATATATATATTCTTAAGTTTTCGCGGGTACTTACATGTATGGTATTCAGCTTTGTTCCCACGTCATTATAGTTGTGCTTTTAAAGTTGTAGCAACGTTTCAGCAGAATCTCATCTGCCATCATCAGGCTTCTGTATTGTGTTCGTCTGTATTGTGTATTGTGTATTCTGTATTGTGCTCGTCTAGACGAACACAATACAGAAGCCTGATGATGGCAGATGAGATTCTGCCGAAACGTTGCTACAACTTTAAAAGCACAACTATAATGACGTGGGAAAATACCCAAACAAAGCTGAATACCATACATATATATACATATACATATACATATACATATACATATATATATATATATATATATTTAAAAGCACAACTATAATGACGTGTGAAAATACCCGAACAAAGCTGAATACCATACATGTAAGTACCTGCGAAAACTTAGAAAGAAAATATATATATATATATATATAGTTTTATATATATATAGTTTTATATATATATAGTTTTATAGCTTTTGGGTTTTTTTATAATTATTTGATGTATGTTCTATGCTTTAATTGACTGTACCCCAGCTTCCTTATGCTGGTCTTTGACCGTAATAAAGATTTGATTGATTGATGGCAGTTATTGGCTGACTTCAGTCTTCTCCACATGTCCCTCAGATCTTACAGAATTTTGGAACCAGCTTGGAATTGGCAGACTAGACATGACTTAAGGCATTAACCCAATTAGGAAATAAGTCCTCTTCATACTCAGTGGCACACAGGCCACAAATAATTACAATTTGAAAAAGGACGCTGTTGTGACAATTGCACTCTCTGTAATCCATGGCTGGCCATGAAGAAAGCAGATAATGCCACAAAAGAAGGCAAAGGTAGCCTTTAAAAGGCAACACCAACCATGAATGTTGTTCTGGTGAAGAGATATATGAGACAAAAGAAACAAACCAGAAAGACACCAAGTAATACAAACAACAGTTTTAAAACTGTCCAGCACTGCTGGGATCACATTGAAGGAGACGGACAATAGATGGGTCGCTTTTGGCTCCTCGAATGAACTCTTCCAGAGAAAGTTTTCCTAGAAAATAAACACAGATGCTGGTTTGGGTTTTCAAAATAAATATAAATCATCACTACCTATTATTAAGTTCAGATAGTATATTAGGCCATAAGTTATGGTTAAAAAATACAGCAGTACCTTAGTACTCAACTGCTTTGAACTTATCAAATTTGGCACTCAATGCATTTTGATGTGAACATTTTGTCCCGGTACTCATTGTTTGTTTGGTATTCAATGCAAAAGCTAGAACTTGTCAGTGTCAGTTGCCTTGTGACTTACTACACTACTCCTTATGGAAAAATTTGTTTGGTACTCATCATGCCATCCCAGAACCAATTAACGATTAGTACCAAGGTACCACTGTACTTTGTTCTCCCAACATGCTAATTCAAAACAAAACATATTATAATTGAACATGGTAGTCCAATTCATACAACATGTTGAGTCATTATTTATCTGAGGTTTGGTTTAATCCCTGTGTTTGTAAACTACATTTTATGGTTTAATATGGAATGCAAATTTAGCCAGTATGTACAAGCAAGTATAACCCTATCACTACTTCCCTTAAAAATAACATATTGATTATGATTGCCTCTATATATTAAATTTCTACAATGTTGAATCTGTTACTGAATTAGTAAAGGAGACAACAACAACTTCTTCCACCCATTTTCCCATCTGATCTTTTGAACCATATCTCTTGCCCGGCATTGTTTAGAGTCCCCCTCCAACCCCCAGGTCACAGCCCACTACCGGGTTATGGCCCATTTGGAACTAGGCACACAAGTGGCGGGTGAGCATGCATGCGAAACTCCACACATGCGAAACTCTTGTTCTCATGCATGAAGCTCCATTTGTGTTTGCACAAATGGAGCTGTGCTCACACGTGCACATGTACCTGCCACTCACACTGAACCATCCCCCCTCCCCAAGCTGGGCCGTCAAACTGGAAAGGTTAGGGACTGCTGCTTTAGCATATTTGTATTATGCTTCCTTTCCAGGTGAGGACAAGAGCAAGTGAACCTTTTGGTTTAAAAGCTAATATTCACTAGCAAATTTAAATATGAAATTCTTATCTTACACTAGCTCAGATATTGTTGACACAGCTTATTATTGTGTACTATAGCTAAAGACTTCTGAAAGTGGTAGACTACAACCTCTGGAACATTTAGGAGGTCATATTGGGAAAGCTTGATCTGTTCAGATTGGCATTGGTTCTCCTGAACCTTACCCATTTGCTCTTAAATTACAGATGCCGAAAACTAAATCTGAGAATCCTTCTTTGTGGAAGATGATCTTTTCTACTAAGAAATGGTTCCCGCTTCAAAAGTGTCCTAGTCTACATGATTATAAAATCATCTCCATTGCTCAAGAACTGAGAAATATCAACTTTGATGGCAGTGATTAGTTATGGGGCACTTGGCATCTGCAAAAACTGAATTGTTCAGGTATGGCTTCGGTAAAACAAAACCTCTCAATAGTTCATGCAATTAGTAATGCCTTCCCAAAATTGATCTGTTACGTTGGAAGTGAAAAATTACCTACAGTTCAGGAGAAAAGGTTTTGAGTCTATCAAGACACTGAGCTAACGAAGCACAACGATGCTAAGAGAGATAATTGGAAGACATATCTATAGCTTTCATAACAGCACTATAAAATAAATATCTTTCTAATTGAATTATAATCAATTTTTAAAAGCAATTTTTGAACTATTTCCATACAACCATAAAAAAGATTTGACTTCTTTCTTACTCATAGATTTGGAAGCATGTTTAAAGGAACTGAGGAATGGATTTTAGTTGTAATGCTTCCAGGATTTGTCTTGCTGTGCCATTATAACTGGGATTTTGGGGGGTGGGGGTGTTCTTCCTGGCTTAAATCTAAATCCTAATATTTATCTGAGTAATGGGTTGAGCTGCAAGACAGCAACCTAACAAGAAACAGCATCTGGCTTGCCAAATTTTTTTCACAGTAACACTAACCATCATTCTTTCACAAAGGTTTATTGCTGTCTCTATGAATCAGTGGCATACTCCTACTTATTCAAGTCTGCTCTTCAAAAGGCATCAAGAGATCAGAAACAACAGAAGCAAGTTAAAAGGAAGATAATCCAAAGATAACTTACCGTCTCTGTTGGTATCCATCTGGCGAAATATTTTCTCAGTTCTTTTCTCTGGTGTCGATTCATCTTCCGGCATCTTCATCACCGAAGAAACCATCTTGTAGATTGCCTAAAAAATGGAATATGAAAAGGAAGGGACTAGAGTTCCATAATTTCAGAAACTGCAATGGGAATTCTGTGCATTGGCAGACCGGTCCCAGGTAGCTTTCAGGAATTTAGGTAACTAAAGCTGCCTCTTCTATCCTGGACTTTACAGATGTACCACACAATTCTCATTATCCTCAAAGACACATTGAGATGAAGACATAATGATTATCAATGGGGTTATTAACCAAACGGTATTTTGCTAGTGAAATTTCATTGCAGTTTAAAGGTGGATGCTTCCTTAGAAAACCATTATTACAAATTATCTTGGTTTGCAGCAAAATCATCCTTTGGTTAATTCATTTAAATGTTATCCCTGTTTTATGATCACTGGGAGAACCTCACTCCAGCTCAAGCAAGTGAAAGCATGGGCAAAAAACTGAGCTGAACAGGATCCACAATGCAATCAACAGCTTCCTATGGGGCACATAGAGGAACAATTCTAATTCCAGTTATTCAGAATTAAATCCTACTGAAAATTTAGTTCCATATAAATAAGCATACCATTATAGCCTTAAATCAATGTACACAGAGATCTTGGTTTCCCTTGTCCCCTTGTTTTCAATTACACATCACACCTATAAATTTTATGCTATACTTTTTTGTACATAAAAAGACTTACTGGAATCACCTCTTTTCCCTTCCCTATTGGTTATGTCAAAACACTTGTTGCAATAACCAATAACAGAAAATGCTGAATGAGCAAATAAGTGCTCATTATTTACAGCATTAATTACTGAACAGTTGGAGTAAACGTTAATGACCAATCCAACACGTACTCTAATTGTATATTTCTTGCAAAGAATGTTTCTGTGTTTATTTACTGTAAAGATTCAGCACATTGTACATTTAAAATAAAGGGGGGGGGATACTTTAAAAGCATCCTTTAAAAGATTGCTGTACAACTAAAAAACAGTAACAGAAAAAATATCTTATCTGAAAAAAAATTAGAATGATGATTATTTTGTTTAAAGAAATAATGCCATACCATTTATTGAAAATGATTTCCAACTGAACACTAGGAGATTTATGTGATGCAGGTATACATAACTGATGTGTATACATAAAGTTGGATTGCAAGTATAATAAATGTGTACCTGCCTAAGCATACCTTAAGGAAACCCTACTCCCTCCCTCCCATGAAGAAGCAAGTCCACTTAAATATGCTCTGAAATGTGTTCAAAGGATACTGACATGTGGTTGAATCTTAGAATATATCTTAACAATGAAATCTTAGACATCTCCATTGAGAATTATTAGTCTTGGTTATTATAGTTATTCTTAGTTAATTCAGTACACTATTGTACTGAATTATACTGTACTGTACTGTACTGAATTATACTGTACTGTATTCAGTACCCTATATTACATATGTATGTATGTATATTTCTACCAGATAAAATTTATACTACTGTACATTTTACAGTTCAAGTATACTACTTTCAGTTAAGTAGACATCTTCAGCCTGGTGTCTTACAAACTGTGGATATCAAGAATTGCAGTTATCTGGTATCTACGCTGGAGATCCTTACAGATAACTTTTTTGGCACGGGCGCCGTGCGCATTTGGTGTTGATGAAGTGCTTCCGGAGCTGAAGCACTTCATCAAACAAGATGGCGGCGGCTTCGGGGCTTTTTTGGGGGGGGGGGGGGGGGGGGGGGGGGGGGGGGGGGGCTGGGGAATGGGGGGGGGGGGGGGGGCGGGGGGGGGGGGGTTGGGGGGGGGGGGGGGGGGGGGGGGGGGGGGGGGGGGGGGGGGGGGGGGGGGGGGGGGGGGGGGGGGGGGGGGGGGGGGGGGGGCGGGGGGGGGGGGGGGGGGGGGGGGGGGGGGGGGGGGGGGGGGGGGGGGGGGTGGGGGGGGGGGGGGGGGGGGGGGGGGGGGGGGGGGGTGGGGGGGGGGGGGGGGGGGGGGGGGGGGGGGGGGGGGGGGGGGGGGGGGGGGGGGGGGGGGGGCTCTAGTAAACTACTAATGTATTAGTTCTGCCTATACTAGAGATCTTTCCATTTAGGAAAAAATACTGGTATATTAGTTTCTCCTATATTGGACATCTAAGTAAATGTTTATTTTTTATTTCTAAATTCAACTGCTACTCAGTGAAGTCCAATTAATAAATAAAGTATAAATGAAAAATGGTATCATTTGTTTAATGTCATACATAATTGAACAGGTCTGCAACAATCCGTATGACCACTTGATGGCAGAAAGGTGACACAGAAAATGTTTCGCCCTCTAGCAGTCATACAGATTTTTGCAACAAGCATTTATGGTGCCCCTAATTGAGTTGTTAGGGAAAAACTGAATATTGAACAGAAATAGCATCAGAAAAGAAGATGCCTACAGATCACAGGAAAAATGCTAATACAGATTTTCCTCTGTTTGGAAAAGACTTAGGTATAAGTCGATATATCTTACTGTATGCTAAAGTAGCCTTTAATACTTTTCCAGAAGTAAGCAATTTTTTCCCCACTGCAATTTCTATGTGCCACACTATATCAAAGTTTATCTATATTTAACACAGAAGAAATTCAAATTGCTTACTGATAGACTGGTCTAAATTGTTCTTTCCCTTCCCTTCCTTTCTTTCATCTTGCCATTATTGTGAGCAATTCCAACAAATAGTATGGTGATGACACAAGCCAAAAATAATAAAATTCAACATTAAACTTGGGAACTCTAATATGAAATCAAACTGGTAGGTAACAAAGGTAACCGTAACAACAGTCCTTCATTAAAAATATGAATTTCAGAAAGCTAGTTAAAATAGGCTATTTATAGAACTACAAAAAATAGTTGCTTTATGCTCAAATAGATCTCTAGGAAAAATCTTTCTGACATCTGACATTTTTTATTCCTCTCATAAACAAATTGGAAATTCAAGAGCTTGTGCCACAACTTTGCTAGCCCACGTCTCATTTGAGACTATATTAATGGTCATCAGAAAATCCTCTGGCCTCAGTTCCACAGAAGGGACATGAAATAGCACCAGTTTAGCATGCCACCTGGGATAGATGAAAGATTTATACTAAAACTTTATCTCAAATACTCTGGGGTGGTGAAATCCACCTGTAATTGTTTAAAGGGTGGTAGCAACAGTACAGAGAACACTTCAAAATAGGCAAAAGAAGACAGAGCAACTTTAAAGGTGATGAAAGGAAAGAATGCAGCACATGAAGAGAAATGAGGGTAGGAAAATTCACCCCTCTGTTGGAGAAAAAGATTATGGGGACAATGTTATCTATCCAGTTTTTATTCCAACAAGAATAATCAGTATTTCCAAAGCTTACTCCAAGGGTATTGAAATTATAGATCAGAACATCAGGTTGGGAAATGTGATCTTCACAACAACAGGGTAAGGTAAGTTAGGCTGAAGGTCTTCCACTGATTTCTGATTTGAACCTTGTCACGTCAAGTCCTAATCCAAGGTTAATTGCTACAACATGTTGGTTTTTCACTGGCTTGGCTATAACCATCCATACTACACATACCCACACTAGCCAAATAAGGAATCAAAATTCAGAAATACAAAGTAGACCATCCCAAGAATAAATTTTCTAATTGCCTTGGTTACTGTAGATCTCCTTTTACTTTACTTTTTCAGTAGAGCTGACAGTTTTTTGGTCACACAGGGAGGGATTACGGCTGACAGAATAACATAATTTACCAATCAAAATATGGAGCAATTAGACAAAACAGAATTTACACTGAGAATCCAATTTCTTATTTAGTGGTCTTCAGAAGGAAACACACCTGAATATCTTGGCAGAGATAATATTTTTCTTTCTATTCTAGCTGGTGATTAAATATTAATATTATATTTCATTTTTATAGTGAAGAGAACATGATAATTCAAAAACGGTGAAAAATTTATTCATTCATTGTTTGAGGAGGGAGGGAGGGAGGGAGGCAGGCAGGCAGGAAGGAAGGTAGGTAGGTAGGTTCTTATAAGTGATACATACCTGAACTATTTCTAACATTTCTGCTTTGCTGATGTATCCATTTCCATCCAGGTCATACATACTGAATGCCCACTTCAGCTTTTGCTCCAGTTTCCCTCGGGACGTTACACTCAAAGCTATGATAAATTCTCTGAAATCTATTGTTCCATCGCCGTTTGCATCAAATGTACGGAACACATGTTCAGCAAATTTAGAAGCGTCCCCATAAGGAAAAAAATTCCCATAGATTTTCTTAAATTCCTCCATGGACAAATGTCCACTTGGGCAGTCTCTGAGAAAGCCTTTGTACCATTCCTGGATCTCATGTTCAGTAAAGTCTGTGCTTTCTAGCAAATCTTGCATCACTTCTGGGCGTAACTTGCTGTTCTGTTTTCCCATGGTGGTATCAGGATTTTATCTAAAGAAGGGAGGGGGAAAAAGCAGTTTATTCTCTTGTTTACAAAACCAAGGAATGATGAACAGCATGGGCCTTAGACAACCTTTTAAAGGACTGATTCTCTTGGTGATGATTAACATTTTCATTTGAAATAATTCAGAGCAGTCCACTTCTCCCAAACCATAAGAATTCCTCAGCATACAAATGAGAAGTACCAAATTTTGACTTGTGACTGAACTTCCTTACGTGAATACCATTTTATGTTTTGAAAGACAGTATGGAAGAGAGATCCCTGCTCTTAAGTGAATCTGGGAGGAGACATGAGAGACTGAAGAAAGATATTCACCTAGATATGTTCTAATGAGCCAAGCCTACAACAGGAGGCCTGCTCGGAAGCCCTATTTTCCTTAAGGTTGTTTATATCCTGTAGTGCAGAGTTTCTCAATCTTCGCAATTTTAAGATGCTTGGATTTCGACTCCCAGAATCCCCCAGCCAGCATACTGGATGAGGAATTCTGGGAGTCAAAGAACACACATCTTATAGTTGCCAAGGTTTTAGAGACACTGTTGTAGTGAATTTGTTTATCACATTTGTATAGCCATTGTGACCAGGAGCAGCATACATAATAAAACAATTATCTATTTCCAGATGGCACAATCATACCAGTATTTAAAATTTCACTCTAAAAGCTTATTGCAGGCATATTAACCTAGTGATCTCCAAATGATTTTGACTGCAATTCCTTCAGGCCATAGCTAAACTCACTGTTTACAGGTCTTGGAACCTTTAATCTAAAACACTTGAAAATACTTATGGGGGGATTGAATAGTAACAGTGGCATATCTGCTCCATTGATCAAAGCCAGGGCAAGATAGATTCATACAGACTTTCTGCAATGTGAAGAATAGAAAGGATTACAAAACCATATTACTCAACTAATTTGATTAGCAATGTCCATATAGTAGAGACAACATTTCTTGTGTTTAATGCACATTATTGTAAATATTAGTGATCCTATTCTACTCTTTGTCAGGTTTTCGTGACTATTATGTCAAAAATTTGTATAAGTTTACACAGCACTTTTTAGAAAAAAATAAAAGAAAATGTGATTGAGAATTCAATGGAGTATGAATTTTTCATATTCCTTTATATTCCTTAATGACCAGCTATCAAATCCAGTTAAGTCATTTTAAACTGATCTAGGTAAGATTCTTCAATTTTTTTAAAAAAAGAAAAAAGCTAATAAAACACACATTTATAAAACTGGAAATTCTTTTCCCCTGAAAGTTATTTAAAAATGTACCCCAAGTATAGTTCTAATGTCCACATTTATAATTAAGTTATGAAGGTTAGATTTCATTACCAGAACTTTGCCATAGACATAATGGATCTAAGAAATTAAAATCATGCCATATATCTACGGTATTAAGCAACATTTTTATAAAACCAACATTTCAACAATAAATTCAGTAATTTCATTAGCTTTCTCAATAGTTCTCCTCAAGGGAGCACATGAAGAAAAAGATTCTCAACTTTTTGAATAATGAGGGTTCTTAGAATTATCTCAGGAGCTCCAACTGCAATTTCTACACAGGGAAGTGGCAGTAAACAAGACTATATTTTTGTGGATGGTCACTTTAATAGCAGAAAAAAGGCAGAAAATCAAAACTCATAAACAAATGATGTTCACCAAATGTCTTAAGCAAATAAAATTTAACATCAAAATTTACCATCAAATTGTAAATGTGGTACAAAGTACAAAAACACCCCATTGCTCCATCCCTTGCCAGATTTCTGGTTCCCTTCCCTCTCTTCACCACAATCCACTTATAAGTTATATCCCAAGGAAGTGCACAAAGATCTCTATCTTTTTTTTTTTAATTTTAAAAACCTTTATTAAATACAAAAAATTAAAATATACAAATATATAAAAAGGTAAAAAGTCATACAAATAAACATCACAACACGTTCTATAGTAAAACTAATCTATTTTTCTCTTAATACATTTTGATAGTGATTTGAATATTTCATAGTAGGCAGAGGTGGTATTCAGCAGGTTCTGACCAGTTCTGGAGAACCGGTAGTGGAAATTTTGAGTTTGGAGAAACGGCACCACCTCTGACTGGAGAATTTACAGTATCCTTCCCCTGCCACGCCTGCCAAGCCACGCCCACAGAACCAGTAGTAAACAATTTTGAATCCAACCATTGATAGTAGGTATTAAGTGGCAGTTACTTCAAGGATCTCTATCTTATCTATCCTCAAAACAAACCCATCAGGCAAAACGAAGTGTGATTAGCACAGAATGTTCAAGAAAGTTATATGACTTAATTCAAACACAGAACAACTCCCCTTTTCTCTGAGACTTTAACCATGATGCTACATTAGTTCTTACAGGCATTTGGCCTTCTTAATGTAGGGTTGATTCCCCCCCCCCCCCCTTTCAATCTTATCCAATTTTCATAGACTGCCTGGACAAATCCCTACAATTTTCTTGGCAAGGTTTCTCAGAAGGGGTTTGCCGTTGCCTCCTTCCTAGGGCTGAGAGAAACTGACTGGCTAAAAGTCACCCAGTTGACTTTGTGTTTAAGGCATTACTAGAACTCATGGCTTCCCAGTCCTCAGGTATGATTTAATAAGGGTTTTAATAGTAATGTTCCACAGGCTAAGTATGAACTTCCAGTAAGCTACAGTAATTGTTTATATCTTCTGTCTAATCTGTATTCCTTATTAGTTATAAAGCAACTCTTTGTTAATTGTCAAATGTGTTCTTCAATCTTTGTAACATATATAAGAATTTGGCTGACAATCTCTGGCATTCTTATGGCAGGAGACCAGTGACTCACTCTTAACTGGCTAGCTTTAATAAAACAACTATTGGATCCCCTCCAATTGTTGGCGTAAGTTTTTTCCAGGATGTTGCCTTACCTGTTCTTTTTGCTATTCTTCTGTGATTGGTCTTTCATTCAAGTTACTTCCAAATGGAAGAGTGAGTTTTATTTCTCCTAATAGGTAGCATGATGTGTAGGTACAGCTATCCAAATAGAACCTGCAAAGGACTAATAATCAAATATCCCAGTTGCCAAGAAAAAGAGAACCAAAACAAGGAAACATTTTTCAGCCAACTATCGTAACTGTAAAGGTCAGATGACACAAAGCTAAATAGCAAATCAAAGGGTATATGTGATCTTTATGGCCAACAAAACATAAAACAAACCAAAATCCATAATTATATGAGCATCTCTGGTAAAGATAATTCAACCAGGAAGAAAGACCACAATTACATAACCTTCAGAAAGGTTTGGGAGGTAGTCAAATGTGCACACACATACACACACACTGATCATGTTCCAGTGAAATGAATGAAGCATCTGGAGCATAAGGAACGACAGATTTGAAATGCAGAAATAGCCAGTATGGAAAAATGGATCAGGAAGATGCATGAGCTTGCAGAAATGGCGAAATTGACTTTATTTTATTTATTTTTATTTATTTGATTTGCCAATTGTTTACAAGATAATAAGTATAAGTGTATACATAGTTGTGAATACATGAAATGGGTACATATAAGAAAAATAAAAGAAGAATAAGAGAAACAATAGGACAGGGACGGTAGGCATGTTGGTACGCTTATGCACGCCCCCTACAGACCTCTTAGGAGAGGGGTGAGGTCAATAGTAGACAGTCTAAGGTTAAAGTTTTTTGGGGTTTGGGGAAGAAACTACAGAGTCGGGTAGAGTATTCCAGACATTGACCACTCTGTTGCTGAAGTCGTATTTCCTGCAATCAAGTTTGGTGCGGTTAACTTTGAGTTTGTATCTATTGTGTGCTCTTGTGTTGTTATGGTTGAAGCTGAAGTATTCATTGACAGGTAGGACATTGCAATGTATGATTTTATATACCATGCTTAAATCAGACCGAAGACGGCGTAATTCAAGGTTTTCTAGTTCTAGAATTTCAAGTCTGGTGGCATAAGGTATTCTACAACGAGTAGAGGAGTGGAGAACTCTTCTTGTGAAATATTTCTGGACTTTCTCAATTGTGCTAATATCAGATACGTAATGTGGGTTCCAGACTGATGAACTGTATTCGAGTATTGGTCTAGCAAATGTTTTGTATGCTCTGGTTAGTAGTGTGATATTACCAGAGAAAAAGCTACGTAGGATTAGGTTAACAACTCTTAATGCCTTTTTGGCTATGTAGTTGCAGTGGGCTCTAGCACTTAGATCATTAGAGGTGAGTATTCCAAGGTCCTTTACAGAGCTTGGGTCATCAACAAGATCTTGACTATTCAGCTTGTATTTTATTTTCTGATTTTTTTTGCCAATATGTAAGACAGAGCATTTATTTGTTGAGATTTGAAGTTGCCATTTGTTTGACCATTCTGATACATAGTCAAGATCTTTTTGTAGGGTAGCAGTATTGTCTGTGGTATTGAACAGCTTTACATCATCAGCGAAAAGACTTGTTTGATTAAGGAAGGAACAACAGTTATAAAAGACTGGAAATCCTTTTATCGCCTTTTTGCTGAAAATGGATAAATATGAATGAGTGGTTTGGGAATTTATTGATTTAAAAGGTTTGTTTAAGAGAAAAGGGGAACCATGGTATGAAACTTAATAGGGTGGAGATGGTAATTATAATGTTTATAAAGGCTGAAAAGATTGGAAGTTACTTTTCTAGGTACCCTTTTTCTTTTGTTATCTTTCATTTTTTTCTTTTATTCTTTTATATTTCTTTTTCATATTTTCCCTTTTATGGTTCTGTAGTTTTTTTAATGTCATGTAAAATGTTCCTTATATTAAAAACACTCCAAGTCAGAAACATTTTTAGGGAACAAAAAGTTTCCATCCACAAAATTTGAGTGCAAAATATACTTCACTATAATAAAATAATAAAGAATAAAACATGCATTTAGATATTTTCTTAGGCAAAACACCCTTTTTTAAAGTATTTAATCCTAAAATAAATATGAGGAGAGGGAAAGGGTGAACTGACAACGCATTACTGCAAAACCATCCTCTATAAATAAGGAACAATTACTAAATTGAAAGTTATCCTTTAAAAAAGAGCTGTCATCTTCCAGTTTGAACATGATTCTATGCAGTACAATTATATCTGGATTACCTAAAAACGCTTAACAAAGAACCCCGGTTCATGGATTGGATGGGATTAAAGTAGAAGGAGGCAACATTTGAGCAGCTGGGTTGCAACTTGGCCTCCTGTTTTTCCACAGAGACACTTATTTGTGTTTGGTTGTATATTACAACATTTCTAGGCTGCACTAACCTTTCTCAGTTCAGAGTGGTTTATCACAGAGTGGTAACATCCCTAGAAAAGTTAGGGCTAAATTTTTCCAGTCTTTTTCTATGTACTGAGGGATTGGGGTAAAAATGGAGGCAGGATGACCTGGGGGTCCACCCACTCCTTTCCTTACTCTTAAATCTTCCCAAACAGCCTAAAAAACCCCACCAACAAAATCCAGTGATTTTGCCATCAAATTTCATAGGCACAATCTGGCCATGCTGCGGATCCAGGAAGGGGTATCAAAGTTTTCAACTTATATAGGACAAATTTTCTGAATTCAAAACATAAGCCAGCTTTCCCTGACCTGGAGCCCTTTAATGAAGCTGGAACTATAATTCTCTGTCACTTTACTTTGTTAGCAGTGTCAACATGAGTGCTGTCAGTGTGTGTACATGCACACATAAATATTTGGGAGCAGCCTTCTATGCAGCTGTGCAACCTTTACAGACAACGTGGTTATTTTAACACTCTGGAAAGAGCTGTGCCACTTGTATTGTTTTTAATATTTAATTAGCTTCTGCTGCTTAATGATACATGTTTGAACAATATAACTATTTTTCTTTTTTCTCCCAATAGCTTAGAGGTCCAATGATGGTCTTGATAATTCATGTCAACCAACCTTCAGCTTCTTAATGCATATCTTACATAAATATTCTTATGTATTAGGAAATCTCCAAATTGAAGACAGGAGTCTGTCTTTGACAACATCATGAAGCAATTCAAAAGGATTTATAAATTAATTCATAGTAGATTTATCCTTTCAGCCTCCCAGTTTCCTTCATTTTTGTCATCTGGCAGATCATATACTAAGGGGACTGGAGTACCTTCTCCAGCTGCTCTCTTCTCTTTCAAGGCCCCATAAAAAAGCCTATTGAACACCTGAGACAGGAAGTCCCCAGAGACACAATTCACAGACTCAACAGTCTACCCAATTCAACATCCAACAAATAATTCAATTCAGTGATCCAGGAATGCCACTGGAGTTACCAAGCCAGGAATTTGTGTATGACAGGTAAATACTTCTAACATTTACAGAAGCAAGAGCCTGTGACACTTTGGAACTCTCTAATTTAAACATGCTATTTTTATCTTGTCTTTATTATACTAATAAAGCTGCTTGATTCCTAGTGACAGACATTCCCCTGCTGTACTTGGCAACCTCAAACAATATGTTTTGCAATAGCAACTGAAAACATGATTTTTGCAAATGGCACAAGGAATGGAGATAACATTTGGGAGCCCAATCTCTGATAAAGACCAAGTTTATGAAAAATATAAAGCAATGCCAGAGCCAGTGCAATGCAGTGTGTAAATTCTGCACCATAGAAGGGCACTGGCATTAGTCACAAGAACAAAAAAATGAGACACAATATTAACAACAGACTGCACAGGCATCCTTCAGCTGTTGAGACTGGTGATAGAACTTATAATCAGGACCCAGCAGGCCCTTACGTAATTAAAATTATACACAATAAGCCATATCAAAAATGGTTTGGGAGACATTAAGTAGAATTCTGGAGAAGGGTGCCTTGTATGCCTGCACTAAACTTGCCTGCATTATAAAGATTTATTCCTGAAGATTTGCATTATTATTCATGATCCTATTAAAATAATATAAGCATCTTTTACAGATGTTCTGACAAAGCATGAAACCTCAAAGCTTCTTAGGAAACAATAAGTTATCACACTATGTGTGTAATGACAGTGATTAGCTATAGCTTTGTCTAATAAATTTTTACTTTCCCTGAGCCCTGGTTGAGCATTCTTCCTCATAGAATTTCAATCCTATGTAGAGAGTCAACAACAATGATATATATGAGTTTTCAATATTAGAAATTGTGTAGTAAAACTCCCTAGACCAGGGGTATCAAACTCGAGGCCCTCATGCCGGATCTGGTCCACGAGGCCGGCCTGCCAATAGCAAAGGACTGGCCCGCAGTGCCTCTGCTAGTGAAAATGGGTAGTGAAAATGGGGTTGGGCCCCCGTGAAAATGGGGATGCCCCCCAAAGCCCGTTTTTGGCCTGGGTGGCCTCCTGCAGCACACACATCTGGCACGTTTCGGCCTGGAATGGGCGTTGGTTCTTACCTGATACGCCCCTTCTCGGCGAGCCGCGAGGAGCATCCAGAGACTGGGATGTGCTTCTGAGTCCTCTTCTTGCAGGCTGAGCTTTAGATGAGGAAACGCTCCGCCCCCTCACGTGGTATCGCGCAGCGTCTCCCCAGTTTTTGCGATAACGAGAAGAGAGGTTATTAATTCTTTCTAATCTACTATTGGCTCCTTGGCTGAAGCAAGAGTCCCCACCAGACGGAGAAATTAGGGTGGGGCTGGATGCTCCTCGCGGCTCGCCGAGAAGGGCGTATCAGGTAAGAACCAACGCCCATTCTCCCTCGAGCCGCTCGGAGCATCCAGAGACTGGGACATACCAAAGCTGGGCTGTCCTACGGGTGGGACTCCGTCTGGCCGAAGGCCCCTCCGGATCACTGATGACCCTCTGTAAGACCCGTCGGCCAAAGAGGCCTCCGCTGAGGCGTACGTATCTATTTTATAATGTCTGATAAACGGGGACGGAGAGGACCAGGTGGCTGCCCGACAAATGTCAGCGATGGGGGCTTGTGTGGCCCAGGCCGCCGAGGTGGCTGCACTTCTGGTGGAATGGGCGGTTATTCCACCCGGGCGGGCAGAGAATGGGAAAGGTAGCACCTCGCAATAGTAGCCCTGATCCAGCGACTGATGGTGGAAGGAGAAACCTTAAGCCCCAGTGACCTGGGTTGAAAAGGATAGGAAGAGGGATTCCGACCTTCGCATGGATTGAGTGCGCTTAATATATATACGCAAGGCCCTTCTAACATCTAGGGTGTGCCAGAGGACCTCCCTGCCCCTGGAGGGCCTAGGGCAAAAATTTGGTAGAACCAGTTCCTGTGACCTATGGAAGGGAGAGTTAACTTTGGGTAGGAATGTGGGGTCAGGACGAAGGACCACCCGATCAGCGTGAAACACACATAGATCGCTCTAACTGACAAAGCTGCTATTTCCGAAACTCGACGAGCAGAAGTAATAGCTACTAGAAAAACTACCTTAAAGGTGAGAAACTGAAGGGATGAATCCCTCAAAGGTTCGAGCAAGGGGCGTGTGAGAGAAACGAGGACCTTGTTGAGGTCCCATGTGGGGAACCTGTGAACAGTGGGAGGGCACAGGTTGGTGGCACCCCTAAGGAAAGATCTAATTCGGGGTGATGAGAAAGGGAACCGTAGTTATCACAGGAGACCACGGTTGAGAGGGCAGAAACTTGACGTCTCAGGGTGTTAGGTGCGAGCCCCTTACGAAGGCCTTCCTGAAGAAAATCTAGGATCTGAGCCACAGAGGAGAGAGGGGATCAACCTGAGACCCGCTACACCACTTGCAGAACCCCTTCCAAGTGGCATCATAAATTCGTGTAGTGGAAGGAGCTCTCTGAAACACAGCCTGACTCTTCGAGGCTGAGCAAAAGACTGGGGAGACGCTGCGCGATACCACGTGAGGGGCGGAGCGTTTCCTCATCTAAAGCTCAGCCTGCAAGAAGAGGACTCAGAAGCACATCCCAGTCTCTGGATGCTCCGAGCGGCTCGAGGGAGAAGCCCCCCTGAGCCCTGTTTCAGCTGGTAGAGTTCTGCAGGAGGCCTTCCAGCCGAAAATGGGCTGCGTGTGGGAGGCATGCCCCGTTTTGGCTGGCAGAGGGCTATCAAAATTAAAAATAAAACAAAAGGAGAAATGTTTCCCCTTTTGCATTTGAGCATGCAAGAAGGAGCAGGAAAGGAGAAAGGGAAAGAAGAAAGACAAAATAAAAGAAGAAAAGATGGGAAGAGAGCAAGGAAGGAAAAATAGGGAAAGAGGAGAAGAAGAAATTAGAAGAGGAAAGGATAAAAAGAAAAGGAAGAAAGGAAGGAGATTATAATGAGAGTGAGGGAGGGTCTCAGTGAAGTTCTCCTTAGCACTTGGCCACATGTGCCCCAACACGAGTCCCTTGTCACACCCACAATGGCCACACCCACCCCAGCCACTCCCACCATGGCCACGCCCCATACTCCCCTCCACCTTCCGAGGTTGAACACAACCCTGATGTGGCCCTCAATGAAATCGAGTTTGACACTTGCAGTGTCTGGGGTCATTTGATCGCCATTCGCAACTTTCCCAGACAGCTCTTTAAAGTGAAGTCAATAAAGGAAGCCACATTCACTTACTGTAACTACAGTGTTTTGTTTAAGAACTGCAGCAAAAATGGTTATAAAATCAAGTACAATTCACTTAACAATCAACTTACTTAGCAACAGAGATTCTGATTCCAATTGTGGTCATAAGTTCAGGACTATCTATAACGAACAAGATATTCACATGCACACCGTTCAACTACTGCATGAGTTTAAAAATTCCACCTTCCAGCATGGAATTTCTCCTCGTCTGAATGCAAATGCAAATCCTCTTTCATCCAACTTTCCATCCAACAGATTGAAAAAAAAAAAAGAAACAGAAAAAATCCTGGCATGACCTGTTCCCCAGATTTCTCATCATCTATTTCTACGTATGTTTTGATAGTTTTATGCTGTCCAATAACCAAATGTCTTTGGATACTTTATGTAAAAATATTTCAAATTCAATATCAATAAAAAAGTACAACACTGTCTGAAAATGCACAAGACATAAAACAATACAAATTCCCCAAAAGCCTTTAACATTTTTAAAAAGTCAAAATCCATGGAAGTAGCAATCTATTTTCTTCAGAATTTAGCCCTTGGCAAACCTGGACAGTTATATCTATTTTCCAAATGTTGTATCTCACACTTTTATTCCAAGAACAATATCAATTAAATTATTTTATTTTTATTAAAAAATAAAATAAAAGTGCAACTAATGTCACACAAAGTTATTCAGGTTATCATAAACATATTTATAAAGAAACCCATTCTGAAATTTAAAATAGGGCTTTTAAGAACCCATCCTGCTAATAAATCACAGCAATGGGGAGAAATATCAAATTTCTTAAAGTATTCCAGAAATGTTAGCAAGTAAAAGAGTGAGAACATCTAAAGAACTAAGATTTTAAGCTGAGTAAAAATATATGTGACCTCATGCACAACTACTCTGTTTTCTACATTAATGTAAGGGCATTGACATTATTACCTGCTCAAAGTATATTCAGTGAATACCTTTCCTCACACATCATTCTCCAAACTATGCTTGTTAATGTCAAATGTCAAAGGTATAAACAGGAGTAATTGCAGACTGCTATTTTTTATGAGCTTCTAGTTGTTTATGGAATTTAAAGATCAAAAGAGAAGGCTCTGTTCCTCTAGATTTATTCTGGCATAGATGTCCTACAACTGCTGCATTTTGTCTTCAGTTTCCCTTTATCTTTTCTCTGTAGTGTCTCACTAGGGGAGACAGGAAGAAGCAAAAATGTCCTCATCAGTCGGTGTCTTCCAACCATCTTGTCAATGGTTTCTGAGACTTGGCTTCATATTTCACTGTTGCTTCGGATGGTGGTCATGAGTCCCCATTAATGGTCCCTATCACCACCACTTCATCATTACTGAACATGCCAGGAAATAACAGCCATGATTTAGCCAAAGTTAAGCACTTGAAATCTCTATGTTTGTAATATGAGAACTTTAAGCTGGTACACATGAAATCAATGGGGCCCAAATTACTAAATTTAGAGTGGAAGAATTATTTCTTTACATATTTCTGTAACACTATTCATCATTATCATAGATCTGGGCAAAATCCAAACATCAAAGGCCAACTTTTCTAAGCTAGCATTCTTTAGATGGGTTGGATTTCTACTCACAGAAGTATCAGCTCATCTGAGTAGGAAATTTGGAAGCTAAGGCTCAACCCTGTCTATGAGTGGCATAGTCTTCTTTACTTTGAACTCTCACACAAGAGACACAGATCTTAGGTCATGCCTTCATTATTAGAGGTTCCAGGGCGAGAGCCCTTAAAGTGTGGACTTTTTCAATATATATTTCGGAGATTTTTTTTTAATGACTTCTGACTACTAGGAGGAAGTATATAACAGCTGTGTGTAATTGATGCGATCCTTTTTATTGAGATGAAATTAGCTGTACTAACTTCTTGGGGGTTAGTAATTATAAAGTCACAGGAAGCTCCAGCTCAGTGTTCCTCAACTTTAGCAACTTTAAGTTGGGCGGAATTCAACTCCCAGAAGTGGTATATAAGTTTAAGTGCTATTGCTGTTGCCATTGCCAGAAAAGGTAAGTCTTGATTGTTTGAAGGTTCTTTATGACTTCTTTTACACCATCTAGGTCTTCATACCTTGGTTGCTCTTCTTGCTTTAGGACACCTGCTGTCACCACCAGCGAAAACCTCAGTTGGGGACCTAACCCAAAGAGAGATAGGCCTCTCACAACCTATGGTGATTAGAAGATAAAACTGAAAAACAATGTAATAATTTTTACAATGAGAATCTCCTAGATTTATAGCTTAGAGGCAAGTAACCAGAGATTTTAGCCCTTCATATCTCCCTTGGGAAATAAACCAATAACACTAGAGATAATAAAATCAAATTTAAGAAATTCTCCAAGCAGACTAAAAGATTAAGTTATGAAAGTTTTTTCTTGTAGACTATAGTAGATGCAAGTTAATATAGTAGATGCAAGTTAATATATTACAAACAAAATTAATATCTTTTTTTCAAACCTGAAGAATAAAAAGCAAAGCTAAGACAGATGCTCATTTTTTCTAATTTGTATAGACTTTAAAAAAAAGAAAATAAGTTTGGCTTAGAATGACAAATACACAAAAGGAAGAATTGAACACAATTTCGTTCCTAGACTTTTACTATTGTCTTACAGAAACTAACAATTTTCCAAAGTGGGGGGGTCTGTTTCATTTGTCTGACTTCTTCCAGTTTTAGGGGTAAATATAACTTTAATCATGTCGTATTAAGAACCCCACTCTTGTGCAGTCTGCTTCTCCAAGTTTTCTTCATTTCAACTATAGGAAGTCCTCAAGTAAGTGGTAGGATTCAAATTTTTTTACTACCGGTTCTGTGGGTGTGGCTTGGTGGACGTGGCGGAGGAAGGATACTATAAAATCCTCATTCCCTCCCCACTCCTGGGGGAAGGTTACTGCAAAAATCCCATTCCCTCCCCATCCTACTAACCTGTTTTCCAGCTCTGTTCTCCTGTGCAGGGCAACAAAAGAAGACCGAGCCGATCAGAGAATAGATGGGGGTGGGGCCAGTCAGAGGTGGTATTTGCTGGTTCTCTGAACTACTCAAAATTTCCGCTTCTGGTTCTACAGAACTGCTGAATACCTCCTCTGCCTCAAGTTATGGCAGGAATTTATATCGCTAAGCAATGAGTTTCTAAAGTACATCACATGACCGTATTGCTTACACCTAGAGTACTGCATCCAGTTTTGTTTACCACATTATAAAAAAGATGTTGAGATTCTAGAAAAAGTACAGAGAAGAGCAACAAGGATGATTAAGGGACTGGAGACTAAAACATATGAAGAACGGTTACAGGAACTGGGCTTGGCTAGTCTAGTGAAGAGAAGGACCAGGGAAGACATGATAGCAGTCTTCCAATATTTGAGGGGCTGCCACAGGGAGGAAGGGATCCAGCTATTTTCTAAAGCGCCTGTAGGCCAGGCAAGGAATAATGGATGGAAACTGAACAAGGAGAGATTTAACCTGGAAATAAGGATAAACTTTCTGACAGTGAGAACAATCAACCAATGGAACAGCTTGCTCTCGGAAGTTGGGGACACGCCATCACTTGAGACTTTCAAGAAGAGATTAGACTCCCATCTGTCAGAAATGGTGTAAGATCTCCTGTTTGGGCAGGGGGTTGGACTATATGACCTACAAGGTCCCTTCCAACTCTGATTATCTGTTATTTGCTTAGTAACAGCAATCCCTGCAGTCCCCATTGCCAACATTAAGTGAGGACTGTGGGTTATTAAGCAAGCACCTCAGCACAATTTCCTGCTGACTTCCAATTACTAAAGTCAGTGCCTTTATCAAGTACCCTGGCTTTGGCACTTGGCTAAACCCACACCATCAATTTCAGTAGGAGTTTTTAGTCTGCAATCATCTCCTCCCCACAAAACTCCAGTTTCCAAAACTCCCTCCTGGAATGTCATGCCTGTTGGAAAATTGAAACCTTTATTCTTCATTCCAGCTGACTTCCTGGAATATAGAAAACATTCATAATAATCCACTTTAAACGAGAAGAAAATGTTTATACCTCTGCATTCTTTTCCACATCTATCACTTTCCCCAATGGGGATCTCCGGATAAGGTGGCTCTTAACTCCCATTCTGGCTGGGGATTATAGGAGGAAAATACCTATTTGGGAAAGTCTTACTTAAGGTCATTAGGCTTCACAAAAACTATCTAAAGATAAATAATCTAATTAAAGACATATGGAGAATATACACATATATAAAAAGTGGTTCTATATTCCTGGAAGGATTTAAAGCCTGGTTAACAAAATTTATACATTCTCAACTTTTGAACTAGCCTTTTTTTTTTTTTTTTAAGAAAAGGGCAGTCTAGATATGATTCCATGCGGTCAAGAGTAGAAAGTGACTTACAGTGATATTACAAAGATTATAACAACTATCTTGGAGAAAAGTGGAATAATTCAAAGGGTTTGTTTTCCTTTTTCTGTTTTTTACACTAATGCTAACGTGCTAATTTTATTTTGTTTTTATGTATAGTTACATTTGAATTATATTCACACATTACTAAAATTCTCCTTTGTAATTTTTTAAAAAATTGATACCGTTTTTAAATTAAAGACAGAGATTCACTTTAAAAGGTACTGCACCACCGTTTTATTGGAGTGTAAAGTAGGTCCGGATAACTGTTAAAGAGACGACCATATTATAATGAACACAGCCTTTTGAAAATGAAAATACTGTATCTAAATCCACTTAAATAAAACCACTTTGCAAAAAAATCCACACATCCTGCTATAAATTAAATCCAAAGGTTATTGTTAAGGAGCATTACTTATGTACGTACTTACTTACTTACTTACTTACTTACTTACTTACTTACTTGATTTCTATAGTTCCCAACTCAGCAAATGACTCTGGGCCACTACAGAAATTAAATAAATAAATAAATGTGTTCTTTGTTTCTGATAGCAAACTCAAAGTGACTGCATTATGGTTCCTCCTTGCCTCTTTCTATGTTTTCCAGCCACTTCATCAAATTTTGCTTAACATCTTCATCCCAACACAAATAGCTACGGAACAGAAACAGTTCTGTAATCATTGATGAAGGCGAAACTACAAGACAATGTTGCAGGATCCAATCCGGGTTGGTTTAGTCTTCCAAGCTTTCAAACTCATGCTGGAGCCCATCCTCAGGGAATTTCTCTCTAACAAAGTGTGTGCTTTGGGCTATTCTGTGTGCGATACTTATATGGTGCCTGGTAGTTATTGATTGGGGTGTTGATGGCCGGCGATTAAGTTGTTAGCTGTTGTTTCCTTGTGCTGCCAAGCCCTTTGCTCCTAAGTACTTGGTACGTTGGTGGTAAATCAGCACTCCTGTTTACTGAGGGGCACAATTCCCAGGCTTCAATCACTTCCGTGGCTATTTTTGTGCTTGCTCGTCCAACAATCTTAGTAGCTGCAAAATTGAATGTATGTCCTTGTTCATTGCAATGTAAGGCTACCAATGAGTTCAGGTCTCCTTGTCTGACCGCTTGCTTATATTCAAGCAATCTGGTGGTTAGCTTCCTCCCCGTTTGTCCTACATAGTCATTTGCATCTTTACAATGCAAAAGTTGTCCTTGTTCTGTAATAACTTTCAGGATGGCAGTCAAAATATTGCCCATACTCAGACATGAAAGTTCATTGTGTAATTGTGATTTTTAGAGTTGATTTTTATCCCTCCTTTATTATGTAAAGGAACTCAGCAAGTATACATAATACTCCTTCATCCTCCTATTTTCCCCATAGCAGAAGAGATTTTATTAAATTACATTGCAAGATTTGAACAATTATATTAATCTAACCTTACAATAAAAATAGAGCTGGTATTTCTAGACATGTTTTGTATCTGGACTACCTCACAAGGCTGGTATTAATCTTGCAAGTCTCAAAGTACATCTCTTCCCACTCACTTTTACAGTCCAAGAAATTAAAGAGCTTTCCCTGTGAAGCATTTAACATGCCACATTTTTTCTACAGACTCAACTGCCTCTTAACTGTTGTCTAGTCCAGGGGTCCCCAACCCATGGGCCATGGCCCATTACCGTGTCGGGGCCTGTTTGAAACTGGGTCACAGGAGAAATGGGCAAGCACTTGTGCATGAAGCTCCACTTGCACAAGTGGAGGATACTTGCACTCGCATGCAAAGCTCCATTCAGGTGAATGGTGCTTCATATGGGAGTGCCCACTGCTCATGTGAGTGGATATTCGCACATGAGCTCAAGCGCCCTGTGCTCAAAAAGTAGAGCCGCCAAACTAGAAAGGTTGGAGACTGCTGGTCTAGTCTGTAGCTTTTCCTCCTGCCTCCCAAGGTCATTCTCACATATCATTACAATGACCAAATTTTTCAAGTCATCCATGCCTTCTTTTAACATAAGTGGACAACTATGGCACCTTTATGACATGTGGACTTTAACTTCCAGAATTCCTCCCAGAATTCTATCAATAATGGCCCAAATTAGGAGTATTGATGGGAGAGTTAATAAAAAAGCAAGATGGCAGTCTCAATATATAGTTTATATGTATATATTTGTTTTCGTAGATTTTCACGGGTACAGGTATGCAGGTCTTGGTGTGTTTGGGTCTTTTCCCATGTAAGATTGAGAGCATCTTGGCAACGTTTCGACGAGGTCCCACTCACCAACCACAAAACCTCAGGATGTTGCAACACAGCCAACAACCCAGAAGACTACAGCACAAGACCCAGGATGTCACAACAATAGAACTCAGAAGGTCATCACACAGCCCAGGATCCAGGTCATTACGACCCAGGAGATTACAGCATAAGACCCAGGATGTCAAAACAATAGAACTCAGTAGGTCATCCCACAGCCTATTACCCAGGTCGTTACAACAGAGGAGGCTGATAGACACACAGCCAATACCTCAGCCACACATGTTCTTACAAAAAAGCCAGCCAATCTGCAAACATCAACTCCATCAACCAAATCAAGAAATGACAACACAGCCAACCTCCCCACCAGTATATATAGGGAGACGGCAGCTCCGATCACACTATGTTTTCTTAAGTTTTCGCGGGTACTTACATGTATGGTATTCAGCTTTGTTCGGGTATTTTATATGGTATATATATGGTATTCAGCTAAGTTCGGGTATTTTCCCACGTCATTATAGTTGTGCTTCTAAAGCAGCAGCTTCACATGTATAAAACTCATACCACCTCTTGGAAATGATCAAAGATCTACACGTGGAACAAGAAGATCTGCTTGTAAGTTTCGATGTGGTTTCACTATTCATTCAAGTCCCAATAAAATAAACCCTACAAATCATCAAAAATAAATACCAACCACCCAAACACCTCAAGGAACTAACAGAACACTGCTTAACCAATACATATTTCATATACAAAGGACAAAGATACAAGCAAATTGAAGGAGCCCCTATGGGATCACCACTGTCACCCGTCATTGCAAACCTGTTCTTGGAAGAATTCGAATCCAGAGCCCTAGCCAATACCACCCACAAACCCAAACTATGGTTAAGATACATCGACGATACATTTGTTATTTGGCCCCATGGAAAAGAAAACCTAAACAATTTCCTAACACACCTAAACAGCACACACCCCAAAATCAAATTCACCATGGAAACGGAAACAAACAAACAACTACCATTCCTAGATGTACTAATCTACAAAAAAATAGATGGCACACTAGGACACACCATATACCAGAAGAAAACACACACCAACTGCTACCTCAGCACCCAATCCCACCACCACCCAGCACAGATAAACTCCGTGGCCAAAACACTAATTGCCAGAACCAAACGCCTGGCAGACAAGACACACATAAAGACTGAACTATGCACCCTGACTAAAGTACTGACAGCCAACGGCTTCCACAAAAGCAAAATCACTGGCTTGATCCACAAAAACATACTGAGACATAATGGAGACCTAGAAGATGAACAGACCTATGGAACAGCTGTCCTGCCCTACATAAGAGGTACTACAGACAAAATCAGTAAGATACTACACAGGCATCACATCAAGACTGCCTTCAAAACAGACAGAAAAATAGCAGCCATCCTTAGAAACCCCAAAGATAAAATTGACCTGGAAAACCAAGGCATATACGAAGTCCCCTGTGCATCATGCCCGGCCACATACATTGGACAGACCAATAGAAGAATAAGTACCCACCTAGATGAACACAAAAATGCAGTAAAAAAGCTGGAACACACTTCCTCACTAGTCCAACACATGAAAGCCACAGGTCATAGCAACAGAATTATCAGAGAAGCCATAGAGATTGAAAAAAGACCTGAAAGCATGAATAGAAGAGATGACTCCACCAGACTGTCAATTATCTGGAAGCATGCACTCTCCACACCACAAGCCAGGCAAACACCTGGGCACAAAGAGATCCCCCCTGATACCTCCAGCTCAAACACACCCCAACCAGGCACCCAGATGAAACCTAGCTTCCTAATAAATGATAGCCATCCGTTTACTCGGAGCCAAGTCACACTAAAAGCCTCCAATACAGGAAACACAATGTTGCCAGCCAATCAAGACAAAAAAAGCTACAAAACAGACAGAAGATATTAGAAACACCAATCAAGCAGAACACAGCAAACTCCAAGACCAATAAACACAGACCAAGACTCCCAACCAATCAGGATGAAGAAAAAACCATTCTTGCACAGCAGTAGGCTAGCACCAAATTTAAAACAGAAATGGCTATGAAAGTCTGACTCACAGACGAACACTGTACAGAAGCCTGATGATGGCAGATGAGAGAAACGTTGCTACAACTTTAAAAGCACAACTATAATGACGTGGGAAAATACCCGAACAAAGCTGAATACCATACATATAAATACCCGCAAAAACTTAAGAATACAAATATATATGTGTTGTGACTGAAAGGATCAATCCTGCTGTGAGTTTTGATTCTGATGACTCTGAGGATGAACGGCTGGAGCCTGCTGAGAATTTGGAGTCTGAATTGTTAGAAGACACAGATGTGAGCCAGGGGGATGAGAGGTTATCACACAGACATTCTTCGCCTGAACCCTCGACCTCATTCATGCCTGCAATTGAAGCACAACATGAGTCAGAAGAATCGAGCGAAGAAACGGACAGATCGTGGCTTGATGCCAGAACTAGAAGGAGGCTAAAACGTCAAGCTGTGGGGAGGCATCAAGCCAGACATTGATTTAGGGAGATTGACACGCCCATCTAGGTGTTTTACGGAGGCAAACTTAGTTAGGAGAAGGGCGAGTCAATAATTAGTACGTTGCCTCAAAGACTATAAAAGGACACAGCTGTGTGGGGAAAGATTGTCAGGAACAAAGTGTCTGTTTGCGTGACGAGGTTTACAGCAGAGGCTCGGAGCTTTGAGAATTTGTGCCAGAACTGTTTTTGCTGAACAGGGCATGTATATAATTGATGACAGTCATTATCTTGTTAAACTCCTTTCTTTTGGACTTAAGTTTTAGAACGGCTGCTTTTGGTTTTGTGTTGTTTGAACTTTGAAGGGGGAGCCATAACATGTATGTATGTATGTATGTATGTATGTATGTATGTATGTATGTATGTATGTATGTTATTCAGCTTTGCTCGGGTATTTTCCCATGTCATTGTAGTTGTGCTTTTAAAGTACAACTACAATGACGTGGGAAAATATCCGAACAAACCTGAATAACATACATGTAAGTACCCGCGAAAACTTAAGAAAACAAATATATATATATATTTCAAGATCACAGCTCACTAGCTCAAATCCCCCAGTAACTAAGACCAACCTGAGCACAACCAAGCCCCCACCAGAACAAAACACACCTCCAGCCAATCAGAACATGGCCAACCCCCCAACCAATGAGAACACAGCCAAACCCCCAACCAATGAGAACACACCCCCACCCAATCAGAACACAGCCAAGCCCCCACCCAATCAAGTCACACCCCACTAGCAGTTAAAAGGAAGAAGCAGCTGCAAGCTCACATCACTCTGAGAAGCACAGAGCTGAAGACAGAAGCCTGAAGATGATGAATGAGACTTCATTGAAACGTTGCCTAGATACTTCCAATCTTACGCGGGAGAAAACCCGAATAACCAAAGATCGATCGATCGATCCATATATATATATATATATATATATATATATATATATATATATATATATATATATATATATATATATATATATATATATATATGTTTTCTGAGGTTCTCGCTGGTATTTGTATGTGGATCTTTGGTTATTCGGGCTCTCGCGTAGATTCAAGTATCTAGGCAGCGTGGAGGTCCCACTCGCCATCTCAGGCTGGTGCTGGCTTAGTGCCAGTGCAAGCAGCTCACTGCTTGCACTGGCACTAAGCCGAAAGCACCAGCCTGAAGATGGCGAGTGGGACCTCGCCGAAACGTTGCCTAGATACTTTGAATCTTACGCGGAGAAAACCCGAATAACCAAAGATCCATATATATATATATATATATATATATATATATATATATATATATATATATATATATATATATATATATATATCTCCCCACCCCTTTTAAATGATCCTGCCATGCCATGCATCTAAAAAGGGCCAGGCTTTGATCAAACAATAGCAGTTGCCATCTTGACTCTTTTGACTTCTCTACTGCAGATGTCTCTGATGTAAATGGAGTACTTGCTTTTGTTTTTAAATTCATACATAATAAAACATCCCAGTCTCTATTTCTCAGAGGAATATTTGTCTTTTCATTTTTTTTCCAGGGCAGGTATTAAGTAGATGCATATTTTTTGAGCCCTTTGAGAATGTTCTGAAATCCTTCCATAAGAATCTGTGGGTTTGAATTAATCATCTGCCAATATAGAAATTAATAAACAAAGTAAGGTATTAAATACATACTTTCAAATGAAACTATTTTATAATGCCATCTGTACATCTAATGGACTGAGTAAGAATAACATAATTATACATCTGCTCTTTTACTCTTATTAATGTATTAAAAAAAGCATAATATGGTGAAGGTTGTAGTCATGGCAACCGCAAACTAGCCTAAGCAATAAGGAAAATTCAAGGTAAGTATCTCATTCTCTTGCTCCCACCTACATCCCACTATGTAAAAAAAATAGCACACAAGATTTTACACATAGCGTTTCTATTTTACAATTTCTTTTGCATTGCAGTGGATAATGTTTACAGAACAACAAAAATGTAATGTGGATAATTTATTAATACACCTAGGATAAAAGCACTTTCAAACAGTGAGTGGTGGAAAGCAATGATACAACTAAAGATCACACTACTTTAAATTCCTGACAAGCCAACTATTAACCAATAAACAAATCCACTCTTTAGGCCAGGGGTGTCAAACTTATGTTGTCACGGCGGTGCCACATGTCATATCAGGACTTCCCCCCCAACTTTACTGAACCGGGCATGGGCAGGGCCAGAGTGTGATGCATCCAGCCCGGCCAAGAGTTTGACAGGCCTGCTTTAGGCCAATACAGCAAATTTGCTCATCTGGAATTTCTGCATGGTACAGTAAGTTAATACTTTGCTGACTTTAAAAAATGGAATTCAGACTCTCCTCATCTCTTCCATTATTTATATTCAACATATCTTCCCCCGTCTTCTTCCTCTGCTTCCTTTTTTTTTTCCTTTGCCTTTTTTCATCATCTAAGTTTCACAATGTACCTTCATGCTTAATTCCCAAATATTCCCATAGGAGTCCGTAGAGGGGGGGAAAGTGATGCCGCATAGGCTATCATTGTGAATACAAAGGATGCAATTTCTATTAATCATGGCAAATTCATGGCTCCTGTGGTTGGCATGTGGTTTATCCCACTTTTATTAGTTATAAGTAACTCAAGATGGCAAACCTACCCAGTATACCTTCTTCATTCCCCTAATTTCCCCACAACAGCAACCCGGTGAGGTGAGTTGGGCTGAGAGAGGGCGACCGGCCCAAAGTCACCCAGGTGGAACTAGAACCCACAGCACCTTCACCACTACATCAAACTGGCATGATGATGTCAGGATGTGTGTGGTGTCACTGTGCCTTGCACAGGCTTCTATAGTCTCCAGTGGATAAGATTGCTAATCCTGCAGCCCTGATGTTCAAAAGCATAGCTATAGAATGGGCAGTACCTCCTGGCTCAACAATAGTAATTGTGAGAGGGCTGTTGGTATCCTAGTGGACAATCACGTAAGTGTTGAGCCAGCAATGTGTTGCAGCTGCCAAAAAAGCCAATGCAGTCCTGGGCTGCATCAACAGAGGGATAGCATCAAGATCACAAAAAATTATAGTGTACACTTGGAATACTGTGTCCAATTCTGATTACTACAATACAAAAAAGATGTTGACTCTAGAACACGGGTGTCAAATTTACGGCGCCACGTTGCCATCACGTGACGTATCACGTTTCCCACTTCGCAGAGCTGGGGTGGGCGTGGCCTGCATATGATGCATCTGGTCCACGGGCCGCCAGTTTGACACCCCTGCTCTAGAAAGAAGGTAGAGAAGTGTAACAAAGATGATTAAGGAACAGGCGGCTAAAGCGTATTCAATGAACGGTTAAGAGAACTAGATATGACTAGCCTAACGAAGAGAAGGATTAGGATGATATCATAGCTGTCTTCTGGTACTTGAGAGACAGTTGTGGGAAGGAGGGGTTGACTTTTTCCTCCAAAGCACCTGAGGGCAGGGCAAGGAGAAATGTGTGGAAGCTCATTAAAGAGAGATCAAATCTGAAACTAAGGAGAAATTTCCTGACAATAATAACAGCTTACCTCTTTGATTTGTGGGTGCCACGTTGCTGAAAGTCTTCAAGAAAAGATTGGACAGTCCAGGATGGAATGAATGTCTCCTGCTTTCGACAGAGGATTGGACAAGAAGACCTCCAAGGTTCCTTCCAACCATATGATTCTAAGAAGAGAGGTTTCTTCTTCATATGCTTCAAGTTTTCTGTGAATTGCTACACCTTAGCATGTCTGTAATGACTTAAAATGAAAACTAGATGTGTAGCTGCAGGCTACACATCTAGTTAATTCAATATCCAATTTTTTAGGAGGTTGAAAGTTCAACCTAAAATATCCCAGTTAAAAGATCTAAGGTTAGCGTGGGAAAAGCCCGTGTTTAACAAAACCATGAGATGCTACTTCCTGTCAGCCAAAGCTAAAACAAGAACAGATAAATCACAGGAGTAATTTGCTATTTAACTCTTTATGTATTTAAAGGAAAAAAAGAGAATGACACAGGGTGAGGAGGCATGTTTTCTAAATCTCTACTAACTTGGATCAGCTCAGCTCCCCTTTTCTAATTGCAAAAAAAGGAATTTAGTAACTTAACAGATATTTTGGGGAAACCTGAGTTACTGTTGACTTCAAATCAACAAATGTCAGAAAAACTACAGCCCTCCCTCCAGCTGTTGAACCAAAGCTGAAAAATTGGGTCACCAGATTTATTGATGTAAAAACTGAAAGTGATACAATTATTATAATAGAAGGAAACATGAACTCTTTCCATCGGGGCGGAAAGATAAGATTGGATCATTTTTTTTAGTATAATTGTTTTAACTATCAATTCTTCACATTATCTTTGGTCTCAAGCAATTAAAAATCAATATTCACTGCCTAATGAGCACAAGGGACATCAGTGTGTAGATAAAAAGTGTAGGATTTATTCTACAGTATGTCCTCTCTTGGTCTTCCACTCTGTTTGCTCTTCATTTATAAGATTCCTATACTTGATCTTAGCCAAAAGGGTTAGGTTAACTCTAGCAATTCAAGAGAAGGAACAAAGTGATTATTATATGATATGGAATTTATTTTATCAATAGTTGGAAAACAAATACGGAAGTTAGAAATTAAAGAAAACTAGCATAAAATAGTAATCATGTGGTAGGAATTAAAAATGTTAAGATGGGGAATGTTATAAGAATTAGACATATTATGCAGATTAGTATTAAGTAAGAATAGAATATTAAAGTTAAGCAATGAATATGTATAAACTATAATTGTTATTGCACAAGAGATTTATACCCAGATGACACACTGTTCAAATGAAAGACAGAATCTTTGTATAAATAAAATTTAAAAAATACCCCCCAAAATTTACAAGATTCCTACCTCAGGGTAATTTCTTTCTACCTGTTTTTCCAGGACTGGAGTCCCTGAGCACTTGTCTGACTTTGTTCTGGTGGGGTAAGTGGTAGACTTTGCCCATCCTAACACGTATTCCCTCCAGTGAATCTTCTTTCTTCTGAAAGCTGTAAGCCTGTTTTGCTAATCCTTACTTTCCCACTCTCAGGAATGTTCATGTATATACGCTGATGCAGGCTACAGCCACAATCCAGATGTTAGGGATTTTTAAAAAGCCCAAGACTTGCTTGGTTTTGTGAGAAAGACGAAGGAAACCTGGTATGCACTAAGAGATTTTGAACTAAGTTTCTCCTGGGGGTTCTAAAAATAAGAGTCACTTTGGAGTGGTGATGTCTGTTGCAGAGTTATTAGCTGCCTTTCCCCTTTCCGCCACTCCAGCATAGCAGGAAATAAAAGGACCAGCTGTGTTTATATCTTGAAAACAAGAGACAGAAAAAGACTACTCTACACACAGCCTGGATATCTGGAATTAAACGGAATGGTGCTTTTACGGGAGTATATATCAAGCAATTACCCAGACTCATTTTAAAAGGGCTCTGTAGACATTGTCTGTTCACTGTTCTGAATTTCTCTGCTTCTTCTCTCCATCTTGCCACAGTAAATGAATTTACAGGAGAAAATATAGAATAACTGCATTTATTCTTTGTTATTTATTTTTACTATGCTCCATCCTATTTTTCTGCCTAAATGGTACTCCTGAGAACAGATTTTTTAAAAAAAGAACAAAACAAAACCTCCATACTAAAAATCTTAGAAAAACGGATAAATCCTCATGAACTATTTTAAATTGAAAATGTCTCACGAAGAGGAAAGGCTGACACTTTCAAAAAAACATGGAAGAATAGACAAGAAGTTGACTTCCAAGGGATGCATTCCAGAGCTTGGAGGTGGCACATAACGTCCTTCATTATGTGCATGACAAACAAGCATGAGAAAGTGATGACATCTATAAGGTAGCATCTCCTGCTGACTTTAAGATCTCAAAAGGTTCCTATTACAGTCAGTGATCTTTTAGAAAAAGAATTAACACAACCAAGTACCATCTATCCAAAGATGTTTTTAGCTATTTTGTTAGAGATGCTGAGATGCAGAATATATTCCTTTGCATGGCATAACTATTTTCAACTGGTTGGCGCATCCCTTATTTAATGTGTTTTGTTTTAACCCATCCTAGGAGAGTATTTAGTTTGCGAAAATAAAAGAGTACGGGAATTTTAATCAGTATCAGTTTTAATCTGATTTTTGCCTCCGACAGCTACTATTCATTAAAAAGAATTCTTAGACTGGCCAGTTTTTACACAATAAGTTTTGCTGCTTACTAATTAGTAATAAATTCTTCCTCGCGTATGTTTTGATGGGTCCACTTTATGGATGTGAATTCAGTCCACTTTATTAGAGAAATCAAGATCATTAAGGTAGCTGTACGCAGATAATATTTAACTTTTACATATACTAACCCACCTCTCATTGCACTCTAAGATATAGACATAAGTAAACCTGGTGATGAATAGCGCTTTATTACAAATAGAATTGAAGGGGGACATTTCTTGTTCTTGCGCACAAATAAAAAAGGAAGAACTTAATGATAAGTCTAACTCTCATAATATCTGGTTTAAATGAGGCTGCTCTTGAAGAGCATGTAGAAGTGGTAGTTTGTCCAAAATATAGCACTTTGGTTTGTAACGGGTACCCTTTGAGGCACCCACCTAATTTATTTAAAAAGTTGCTCTGATTGCCAGACACCAAATAAAATTCAAGGTGTATATTAGCATTGATAGGTTAGTGGATCTGAGCTATCCCTATAAATAAATGTTCTTCAAAGTACAAGGAAGGCCTCACAGCCTAGGTGCTTGAAACAAGTTACTAGGGAATCAGAAATATCAGCCCAGTCTGATTTAGATATACTTCTTTTTCATACTTGGAGAAAAAAAAATCAGATAAACATTGGTGAATCGATGGACCAATCTCTTTTAAAGAAAAATAGGCAAAATGTCAAGTAATTTCCATCAGTAGTAAGAAATAACAATAGCAGTAGCAATAGCATTTGAATTTATATACCGCTTCATAATGCCTTACTCTCTAAGCAGTTTATAGAATTCTTCATTAGCAGGCATTGGAAAAAACTTTCATTTTATAAATTCAGCTTATAATCAAATTTGCAAAAACAACAACCCATCTACAGGTCAGCTTTCAGAGTTTCAGTATGAAGACTCTCTTGCAGAATTTCAACAATATCCATCCAATCCTAGAAATATATTTAAACATTGTTTTTATTCTGTCTTCTTTTTCATTCTATTTTCTTTATATGCTTTATTCTTGTAAGTTAAGCTTTTAATAACTGGATGCCAACAAATCAGGTTTTAAGGTGATTTCAGATGTGAATTCAGCCAGCTATCAGTAACCAAAGCAGCTTTAGGACTAACCTCAGGATCAATCCAAGTAATCCCTCAGCTAAGTACATTAAAGCAATAGTCAGAATCCAATTTTAATCCCCCCGAATCCTACTGATTTCAATAGCAGAAAGCATAATGCTTGAAATAATTAGAATTTAAACCTCCTAACTATAAAAGACACTGAAATTCTTTTCTCACAGATCTTCCTTGAATAGAATATTTAATGATTTTAAAAGTCCTTCCTCCCTTCAAACTTTTTCATTTTAGATTTAAATAAGCACCTCATTTCATCAGCCAGATCACAGACAATAAAAATTTCCCTGCTTCTTTGATTTGGAGGAGGAAAAAAAGATAGGGTTTTGCTTACTAAGCTTCAAAATATTTGAAATTTGCCAAAAGTCTTCTTCAGAGGCCCTCACTAGATAAATAACCTGCAGCTTTTAGGAAGAAGAAATAATAGCTATTAGCCAGCCAAGGAAGAGCCAGCGGAGAATCACAAATTTAGATCTGAAATGTTGTCTACCCTTTTCATTGTATAAAGAATCCAAAATTTTATCTTAAGTAGCTGCAGTGAATTTTCAACTCAGTATAGTATTACTGAACAGGCATCCTATATTGTGCCAGTTTGTTTTCATTACTTTTATGGCATAAAAAATCTAATTTATCTATGAAAATATTGAAGAAAAATAAAGAGAATGTGGTAAGGATGGATAAATTTTACGTACTTATTTTCACTGAAGAAAATGAGCAGCCTATCGCTATGTCTAAACTGATACAAGGAGCCATGGTATCGCAGTGGTTAGAATGCTGTACTGCAAGCTAACTCTGCCCACAGTCAGGAATTCGATCCTGACCGGCTCAAAGTTGACTCAGCCTTCCATCCTTTCAAGGTCAGTAAAATGAGGATTGTTGGGGATGTTATATAAAGCACTATCAAACAGGTAGGACAAATCTTTCAGAAGAATTGTAAATACAGTATCTATATAAGTCCTATGTTCTAAGATTTGTTTCAGAATGTTAGCAAGGATGCAAAGAAAGTAAGCCAATTGGTTAAAGAACATAGAGATATTAGAAATAAGTGGAAAGGGTTACAAAGATAACCGAGATCAATTATGGCTAACCTTTTCATCGTCACGTGTTCAAAGTGCGTGTATGCGCACACGTGCCTGCACCCATAATGCAATGCATGAGCAACCACCCCACCCCTGCATATGCGATCCCCCCATGCACCGTTTGCCTCTGCACATGCGTGCACATGTCCCATGCACCTCCATGCCCCCACGCATGCATGGCAGATACCCGACAAGTTACAGTTAACTCCTCAGAGAAGGAACAATTTATTTTCTCCTTCATCTCTTAAGCTATATAAATCTCTGATTTAAAGTAGTATTAATAGAATAAATTGTATGCTTCTGAAATAGGATTTTTGCTGAATGTATCACAACTATTTTCCAGACTCAACTTCTCCCATTTAATTCCACTGTACCTCCAGTTATTAATCAATTAGAATCCGGACTTCAAACTAAATCATGATATTCTCTTTGAAGATGGCTCAAAATCATATCATGGAAGCTGGATGGATTTATTTTTTCATTTTCATTTGGAACTTGCACATGAGTTACATGTTCATGATCTGTTCCACAGTGAGCCTCTGTACAGTCAACCTGAGTCTTGACTTTGCTGTTATAACTGAAGTCTTCCACCTGCTTGTATCAATAATATAGTTGACAAAATCTCATTAATATTACAGGCAGTCCTCAACTTACAATTGCAATGGAGACTTGCCATGAGAGCCAGTTTGGTCTAGGCACCAGGCTAGAATGCAGGAGACCGTGAGTTCTAGTCCTATCTTAGCTATGCAAAGCTAAGCTTAGCTAGTTTCCTAGTAAGGGGAATGCAAATGTCTACAGGCAAAAATGAATGAACCCCTACCTCCAACCCACATGCTTTGCCCCATGTCACTGTCCAATTGAGAATAACTCACAAGTGACCACCTCAAAATATCCAGTGTTGGGACATCTTATCTCACTGTAAGCTCATCATCAAGGCTTCCTAAGGTTGGCTTCGCTTTACGGCAAGAAGCAAATGTTTGCCTTAGCTATGAAAACCAGCTGGATGACTTTGGGTGAGTCACTCTCTCTCAGCTCATAGGGTTGTTGTTGTTGTGGGGAAATGGGACGAGGAAGCTACGTTGAATATTTTCGCTGCCTTATTTGTAGAAATAATAAAAGTGGTATAAAACAAACAAACAAACAAATTGTGGTATTATAAATCAGGTCATCCAATCTTTTTATGATGATCATTAAGCAAATATTCGTGGCCATAAAGCGAACACCACAATCATTAAGTGAATCAACTATGATGCAGTTTTGCTGAAAACCAGAAGCAAATGCCACTTGTTGGCCACACTGTTGTAAAATGCAATCATGTGACTCTGGGATGTTGCAAACAGCCATAAATACAGACTATTACGAAGCATCCAACACAGGGTCATATAATTATGGGGAGGGACAGCCACTGAAAATTCAGGACTTGGTTGTAGGTACCCCAGGAAAATCCATCATAACTTTGAAAGATCGCTAAATGTGTGGTTATAAATTGAGGAATACCTGGTCATTGGTTGTATTGTATCCAAATACTTTTATTGCTTCAAAACTATGAAAGCAATGCGATTTTTGGATTGCTTTTGTGTCCTGGGTAGTAACTGAGATGAACTAAAGTAACAATTCAGATGTATTTTGCACATGCATTTTAACTATACAAATCAGATGAATCTAATTGGCTCAATTTAGATCATTCAAATCAATACTGATATTACAGCCAGTTCATCTCAATTATCCAAAAAGGAAACAATGATCCACACAGATCTTTTTAATTGCACTGGGTGATTTTAAAGGAGGAATACTCTGAAACTTTTCCTAATTGACTTTTCACCCCAGTTTAAATGAGGCTTGAATTTCAATCCCAAATAGGCAAAGATTTTATAGTAACGGCTATCTTGATCTGTCCATTACAGTTTGTTCTTCCAACTATTATGCTTCCTACTCTGCTTGGATTTACAATGTTTTAATAATTGAAGTTATTGTTTCAATTCAAGGAAGATGGAATTCAGAACCCGTTCTTTCGATGGATGCTGAGAAAACCTTATAAGGTCTGTAGAGGTGCTGAAGTAGATGTTATTTTGAGTTTCTCCAGTCTATATGATCTCATATCTATATGACCTCTATTGTGTTCTGTTTGATAAGTATTTCACAATATTATGTATTGTCTTTCTGACATCTGTGATACATTTTTCTCTCTTCCCTTTTAGTTTGATTTGTCTTTAACATTAGAATTTCTATACTGCTACAGGGGAGAGGGATGTGATGGCTCAGCAGTTAAAGACCCTGAACTTGTCAGCTGGAAAGATTTGAGGTCCTGCCCCGGTTGCTGCCCATCTAGCAGTTTGAAAGCATGCAAATGCAAGTAAATTAATAGGTACCAATTCAGTGGGAAGGTAATAGCATACTGTGCACCTCTGGCATATAGCCATGCTGGCCACATGAACCACGGAAAATGTCTTCGGCCGACGATGACTCCCTGGAGTTGGACATGACTGAACAAGGAAAACTTGATGAGCTACATTTCACTGCATCTCTGTGTTCTTCAAAACATAGACAAGGATGCACGGAAAGGATGCAGTTCTATGGAGATTTTCAATCATCCAGGTCATGGTTGTCCCAAAGGTGTTTTTTTTTTCCAAAAGGCAACTGGATTTTTTTTTTTCCCTTTGAAAACATTTCGCTTCTCATCCAAAAAACGTCTTCAATTCTGACTGATAAGGAATTCCCCACCAGTCAGTTAAAACTGAAGAAGTTTCTTGGATGAAGAACTAAAGTTAGAACTTGGATAAGAAGCAAGGAGAAAAAAAAAACCAAGTACAGTTGCCTTTTGGAAAAAAGCACCTTTGGGAAAGGATGCCGGTAGATTGGAAAGCCTGGCTGACATAACCCAGTCCTGTATTTTAATCACACCCCAATGTTCCCCCTAAACATTGAGGTCATATACAACAGGGGTCCCCAACCCCAGGGCCATGGAAGCAGCGGGCAAGCATGCACAGCTCCACTTTCTCGAGCAGCGAGTGCAAATGGAGTTGTGGGTGCATGCGCACACACCTGCCATTCATGCAGAACCATCCCCTCATTTCCCCCCGCCCCGTCCACAAAGCCAGAAAGGTTGAGAACACAGATAGACAACATTCCTTTTTTCAGCATATAAGAAGTGCGTGTTATTATTTTAAGAATTTTCCTTTTATACAAATATGGACACCGAAAGACAAATGCATCAGGAAAAAGCTAGGCACAAGTATGATCTTCTGTGACATCTACAACTTTTAGCAGTTAAAGCCTTCTCCTGTTGTTTTCTCTCTCAAAATGCAAAGAAACTTTCATTTCTACCTCTTAACATTCTCATCACATTCCCATTCTGTTTTCTTATGTCTGTGTTTTTCACTTTCTTTCTTATCTGTCCCCTTGTCAAAATCATTTTCTCTATCTGATCAGCTTCTTCAAACTTTCCACTTGGTAGCGGGCGGATGGTTTTTCAGCATTCAGGTTCAACGGTTTCAAAGCTGTGCTGTGGAAGAAGAGGTCGGGAAGGGTTTGAGGCGGAACAGAAGCAGCTTATTCAGAAACTATGAGCGATATATTCAGTATCATATACAGCAGGGGTCCCCAACCACCGGTCCGTGGACCGGTCCCGGTCCGCGGAACAAGTCCTACCGGGCCGCTGGTTGCTGGCGCCGTCATCTTTTGATGAAAAAGTGCTTCCGGTGAGCTTTTCCAGGTAGAAAGCTCACCGGAAGCACTTTTTCATCAAAAAGATGGCGGCGCCAGCGCTCGGTGAGCTTTTCCGGGTAGAAAGCTCACCGAAGCACTTTTCATCAAAAAGATGGCGGCGCCAGCGCTTCGTGAGCTTTTCCGGGTAGAAAGCCATTTCTACCCAGAAAAGCTCACCGAAGCGCTGGCGCCCATTTTGATGAAAGTGCTTCCGTGAGGTCACCGGAAGCACTTTTTCATCAAAAAAGATGGCGGCGCCCAGCTGATGCCGGTGCCGGGCCACGGCGCCCAGCTGATGCCGGTACTGGGCGCGCCATAAAAAGGTTGGGGATCACTGATATACAGTATCATAAAGCAGGATGTGTAAAGTTGTTTTTCTTGAATCACACAAGAGGCACGTTACGGTATAAATTTCTATGCTTCCAGCCAGTTGCTAGGCAATATAGAAGTAGAGATCTTATTAGTTCTGCATCCAGAATAACTGCTACTATACATTCAGAGGCTTAATAAAACAACTCTGGAGAGCACCAGGAAGTGGGGAGCAGATCCCAGATTACAGCTATAAGCTAAACTGAGAAGTCAAACAAGCATTTTAGAAGAACTCAATGAAAAACCGCTTCTACACTGCTGCACAGATGTGTCCATAAAGTTAAAAAGAGTTGAGTTCAATGTAAGGCAGACTTTATGTTTTTAGTATATTTGAAAAGTCCTGAATCTCAACTTAAAAAATATATATATACTAATGACATTTTGTCCCTGCTACCAATGCCTCTTTCTTAGAAGTAACTACAGAGATGGGGGGGGTGAGGAATCTGGAAATATATGACAATGATAAATTGCAATAAAACAATGTCAGTTACTCTGCTTTTCAGTTTTAGTACACGCTGTTCCCAATCTTTTCATTTTTCTGCCTCCTTTCAATTAAGTTGTAACTTACTATTCCCCTAAACTTGATAAGCAACTTTATCTGATTTTGTCAAGGGTAATTTTCTAACAATTTCCTATTGTTTCATTTAAATTACAAATTTAGAACTATTATTATATCCTTTCCATTCCTTCCCTAATAGTTAGAAAGAAAGAAACGTTTTATGGTTTCTCAATAATGGGAACTTTCTAAGTTACAAAGATTTTGTTCTTAAAGCCAAGATAAAACTATGGAATTCATTGCCATCCAATGGGGTGTCACGCCCACCAATTCAGATGGTTTTAAATGAGAACTAGACAAATTCATGGAGAAGGGGATTTATCAGTGGTTACTAGACGCTGACCAGACATAACATTCTGAATCATATATACATTTGAAATGCCATCTTTTGGAGAATTATAATTGAAAACTATCCTCCTCTTGTCCATGTTTTTAAATTCCTGGATGCATCTGGTTGGCCACTGTGTGATACAAGAATTTAAGCAGCAAGCACTCTGCTAAATCAGACCCCTTCTCCATGTAGTCCTATAGCTATTTTCAGAACTAAATGAATATGGAGATTCTCAGTCATCCAGGTCAAGGTTGTCCCAAAGGTGCTTTTTCAAGAGGCAACTGGATTTTCTGAGGGTTTTTTTTTTTAAGACATTTCGCTTCTCATCCAAGAAGCTCCTTCAGCTCTGAATAGAGCTTCAAAGAAAAACCAGAAAGTCCAGCTGCCTCTTTGAAAAAGCAATTCTGGGACAGCTGTTTTCATAATATTCAATCACTCTACAAGGAAGCCATTTTTTGCAGCAAGCAACCTGGTAACCATCACCACATCTTGTGGGAATGAATTTCAAAATTTAATTACAATTGCACTTACAAAGCTTTGTTCAAACCAGCCCAAATTGCCTTGTTTTCTTATATTTAAGTCAAGTCAGTATTTCTTTCCAGTGTTTGCAAATCTATCTTATTTGATGTTTTGCTGAGAATGCGTCACTTTGGATTCCAGGATGAGCAGGGAGTTAGACATGATGGACTAAAATGGACCCTTCCAATAAAAAAAGGAGAAATGTGGGTTAGATGAGCCCATAATTTGCCAATTTCACTACCCACTTATGTGAATATACCAGTATGTTGTATATGGCTATGGACAAAAATACTGATTTTGGAGAAACACTATCAACACAGAGCATGAGTTAAAATGCATTGATCTCTTTACTATATTAAAAATTTAGTCCTGTACATATTTACTCAGAAGTGAATTCTATTTACAGGATTATAATCCAACTCTACGTGAGTGCACAGTAAATGGATTTTTTTAAATCAATGCAATGGACTAGGTAGAACTCGCAGAAAAAAAAAAACAGAAAAACAGAACACTGCAGAGCAAGAAGGAAGCTGAAATTGCCCACCACCCAGAAGACTGGTTATTGCTGGATGGTTTGATTCAGATTTTAATTGCTTTTGTAATTTCATTCTCTCCCAAGCTGTCTTGAAAAAGAGTTGATAAAAATTTGTAATGTACAGTCAGTCTAAGAGACCAATGAAGCAAATCAGTCAAAGTTACAGAATTTTATCAAACACAAGAAAAGTTGATCCAGTAGGCTATGAAAATGTTTGTCTGGGGACATCTAAGAAAAGCACATTATAAATTCCAAAGCAGAGATCATACAAACTATCAGTCTTTTTATAGGTTTGTTACCTATACTCAGGTATTTCTGAAGAATCCCACAATAACTCGTTGTAGAATACCTTATGCCACCAGACTTGAAATTCTAGAACTAGAAAACCTTGAATTACGCCGTCTTCGGTCTGATTTAAGCATGGTATATAAAATCATACATTGCAATGTCCTACCTGTCAATGAATACTTCAGCTTCAACCATAACAACACAAGAGCACACAATAGATACAAACTCAAAGTAAACCGCACCAAACTTGATTGCAGGAAATACGACTTCAGCAATAGAGTGGTCAATGTCTGGAATACTCTACCCGACTCTGTAGTTTCTTCCCCAAACCCCAAAAACTTTAACCTTAGACTGTCTACTATTGACCTCACCCCTTTCCTAAGAGGTCTGTAGGGGGCGTGCATAAGCGCACCAACGTGCCTACCGTCCCTGTCCTATTGTTTCTCTTATTCTTCTTTTATTTTTCTTATATGTACCCATTTCATGTATTCACAACTATGTATACACTTATACTTATTATCTTGTAAACAATTGGCAAATCAAATAAATAAACAAATAAATAAATAAATAAATTTACTATACTGAAAACCACATTGTTTTTTCCCTTTCATACTGTAAGGTAAAGCACCTTTTTCTCTCTCAATGAAATGTTTAACAACATAGCAAAATAGTATTTTAAGGATCTGTTTACCATAAAAAAATGTTCTCTGTAACCCTTAAGAGCCAATTTTAGGGATAATTGTCATAATTGCATTAGAGAAGGTCTGTATGTTTTTTATTGAACATTTTTAAGAAAAGGAAAAGAAAATGGTAAAGACACCCCAAAAAAAGAAACAAAAAAGAGGCAAGAAAGGAAAAAGTTATAGCTGACATAAAGTTAATATTTTCAATATTATACTAATTAAGCAATTGAATACACTACTATATTTCAATTTTAAAACTACTGCTGTAATAGAAACCAGCAATGCAGCCTCAACAGGCACCACGATTCATTAAAAAATCCCACCTTCATCTTGCCCTTCTCCTGAATTGAAAGACAGCAGAATCTTGACAAATATGTGTATTCTCAATAAAATCTTACAAAAAGTCTCCAAAATCTCATGGTAACTCATGTGAAAAACCAGTAATTCTGAGATTCTGGAAATCTCAGATGAGATTTTGGGACTGTTATTCGGTTGTGTTTATATCTGGGTCAGTGGGGAAATTATTTATCTATTCACTACATTTTTATCTTGGAAAAATGAGATGGGAAAAAGATTGGTTATCAACATCAAAAAATTGTGAGCTATAAGCAAGGTGACCCATCTCTCTAGAAAGTACATTGTGTGATGTACTTTTTAAAAAGAGTACATCCGCATCCCCTCTGTTGCCTGTTTCCTCTTCCTCTCTATAAAACTCATAGAGCAGTATTTTTCAAGCTTGGCAGCTTTCATATGGATGACTTCAACTCCCAGAATTCCCCTGCCAACAAGCTGGCTGGGGGATTCTGGGAGCCACCCATCTGAAAGCTGCCAAGCTTGAAAAAAACACTGTAACAGGGTCTTCTCTGTGCAGAAGCCCAGAGGAGTCTCAGAAGAGGTGATTAAGAGTTTTGTTCAGCAGCCTCCTCTTTCCATTTTCCACTCTTTACAAAAATAAACATAGAGTTTTTGAATTTTCTAAGTAATATATGGAACACCTCCTCTTTCAGTTTCCAAAGCTGCAGAGGAGAACTTTGGGTCACCTAATGCTGGAGAAGGCTGTTGAGGGAGAGCAGAGTAAAGCAATGCTGCTTTTCATTCCAAGAAGTGAGGTGACCGTGTTGCTCCATGAAGAAGCTTTGAGGAAGGTTTCACTAACCGTTGTCAAAGGGAAGAATCCTTGCAAAAATCTGCACAATCCTAGTGAGTAGTAAGCTGGATGAACAAGCATTTCTGACTGATTTTCCATCATGAAAAGTCATTTGTGTGTCTTGCTCCTTTGGTTAGCAGATGTACCAGAATTGATACAGGTAGTCCTTGATTTATGACCACAATTGGGACTGGAATGTCTGTTGCCAAACAAGATAATTGTTAAGTCATTCCCAATTTTACAGCCTTTTTTGCCATAGTCATTAAATGAATCACTGCACAGTGAAGTGAAACATGTGGTCATTAAGTGAATTCAGTTTCCCCCATTGACTTTGTCGTCAGAAGCTAGTTGGGAAGGTTGCAAATGGCAGTCATATGATCTCGGGACATTGTCATCATGAGAAAGCCATGCCAGTTGCCAAGGGCCTGATTTTGGATCATGTGACCACAGAGACTCTGTGATGGTCATAAGTGCAAGGACTGGCCATGAGTCATTGCTTCAGCACTATCGTAACTTTGAATGTCACTAAATGAATGGCTTTAAGTCAAGGATCACCCGTAATGACCGATGAACATGATCGATGAACAGAACAAATGTGTACTGTTGTTCCAAGCTGTAGCATTAGGAGTATGATCAATAACTGATTTACATCTGGCAAAGGGAGCAAAATATACTTTCTCCAACAGCTTCCTGTTTTAGCTGATGAGGGAGCCAAGTTGGTCTCCCGCTTCCTATGACAATTGGTCTGGGAATGGGCGTTGGTAAATTTACCTGAGAACGCCCTTTCTATAGATGCTGCTAGAGAGCCCAGGATGGGTTAGACTCCTCCTGATGACATCATCAAGCTGGGTCTGTCTTGTATAAAAAGGACTGCCTGTGGGAGTTTCCCCCCAGCTTTGGCGAAGGTACTTGACAGACTGTAGGAAGTGTCTCTGAAAGCCAAACAGAATCTTTAACATTAACATTAACACATCTTACCATGGTCCGGATGAAATAAGGGAGGGGTTGGGCTCTCTAGCAGCATCTATAGAAAGGGCGTTCTCAGGTAAATTTACCAATGCCCATTCTCCTAAATCAGTGGTGGGCAAACTTTTTGGCTCGGGGGCCGCATTGACTTTTAAAATTTGACAGACGGGCCGGGTCAGCACAAGATTTTTTGGGAATCGCCCCCTTCCCCCTCTTCTCCTCCTTCCCCTCCCTCGGAGGCCCCCTGAGTCAGGAGTTGCTACCGCCAGCGCGGCTCTGCGCGGCTCCAGTCCCACGTTGCCTCGGGAAGGGAAAGGCAAAAAGGAAGAGCCGTGGCAGTGCTTTGCAACGGGAGCAGCGGCATCGGAGGCTCAGGCTCAGCGGCTCCTGGTTTTGCCTTTTCCTTCCCAAGGCAACGCGACTGGAGCCGCACGGAGCTGCGCCGGCGGTAGCAACTCCTGACAGCCCCAGCCGGACACCTGAGCGGAGCCCGGGCGGAACTGCCTGTTGCTGCTGCTGGAGCACCGCCGGTCGCCTCCTCCAAGCAGCCTGCCCGCCCACCGGGCTTCCCCTCTGCCGCGCGACTCGGGACCAGGTGCGAGCGCCCGCGAGTTAAAAGGAAGCCGAAAGTTGCTGGGAAGTTGCTCGGGTGCTGGGAGCAGGCTTTTAAAGTGCCGCCCAAGCAAAGTTTAAGCAGCCCGCCTGCCCGCCGGGTGGAATCCTTCCTGCTCCTCGGCGGGAAGACGCTCCAGCCTGCAAACTTTGCCTTTGCAGTTTAAGTTTAAGCCCGGAAACCAAGCAACTTCCCAGCAACTTTCGGCTTTCTTTTAACTCGCAGGCGCCGTGCCTGGCGGAGGGGAAGCCCAGAGCCTCCTCCAAGCAGTCTGCCCGCCCGTCGGGCTTCCCTCCGACGCGCGGCTTGGGGCCAGGCGCGAGCGCCCACGAGTTAAAAGGAAGCCGAAAGTTGCTGGGAAGTTGCTCGGCTCGGGGCTTCCAGGGCTTTGCAAAGGCAAAGTTTGCCGAGGAGCGGGAAGGGTTCCGCCCGGTGGGCAGGGCGGGCTGCTTGGAGCGGCTGCCGTGCGGCTCGGGGCTATTTTTTTCAGGGGCGGGCCACATTGGACAGACCAACGGGCCGGATGTGGCCCGCGGGCCGTAGTTTGCCCACCCCTGTCCTAAATGCTGCTGCGAGAGCCCAGGATGGGACATACCAAAGCCCGCATGTCCACGGGAGGGTCCTCGTCCGGCAAGTCTCTCTAAAGTTGGAACCACTCACTGAAGCATCTGTCTGCCAAAAGCTACACTCCTCGAGGCATAGGAGTCCAAACGGTAATGTCTGATGAACAGGGACGGGGAGGTCCATGTAGCCGCTCTGCAAATCTCCACTAGGGTTGTCTGGGTGGCCCAGGCAGCTGAAGTCGAGGCACTCCTAGCAGAGTGTGCCATTAGGCCCTGGGGTACTGGAAGGGCTCTGGTTAGAAGGCCTGTGCGGTGCATGCTGTGATCCACCTACTCAAGGTGGGAGGAGAGGCTTTGTTGCCCCCAATGGGAAGGGGAAAGGACACAAACATGGCCTCAGTTTTGCTAAATGTAGAGGGACGTCTGATGTAAATTCTAAGCACCCTGCTAACATCTAGGGTGTGCCACTTGCACTCTTAAGTCGTGGAGCAGAAGGGGACAGAAATCAGGTAACACTATGTGTTGGGATCTGAGGAACCCAGTATTAATCTTAGGTACAAAAGGTAGGGTCTAGATGTCTTTCCTGACAGACAAGGCTGCCAGGACCGAAATCCTTCTAGAAGGGGTAATCACTACCAGAAATGCCACCTTACAAGACAAAAAACTGCAAGGGAATGGGGCCTTAGTCGGCGACTGCAGTACTTTAAAGAAGTCCTATGTGGGATCTCGATGACCACTGGAGGCCTCAGGTTTGTAGTACCCTTCAGAAACCTGCGGACCGTGGGATGTCTAGACAAAGATTCCACTCCCCACAAGGATAGAACAGAGGACAAGGCTGCAACCTGCCTCCGCAGAGTGTTAGGTGAAAGTCCCTTGTCTAGGCTCTCTTGGAGGAAGTCCAGCATCTGGTAATTAAGGCCCCGGAAGGGGCAATGTCATATTTACGACACCAATTCCAGGTTGCATCGTAGATGCAGTTGGTAGAGAGTCCCCTGGAGGCTTGGATAGTTCTTATTACTCTGGAGGAATTATAGTTCCAGATCAGGGATCCCCGCTCAATCTCCAGATGGCCAACTGAAGCCACTGGGACTCTGGAAGCAATACTGGCCCCTGTCTGAGCGACACTCTGTCTACCAGAATCCTCCCAGGACTGGAGATGAAACGGTTTACTAAGTCTGCGAACCATGGCCTCCTGGGCCAGTGAGGGCTACAAGTACAAGTTCTGCTCTTTTGCCCAGTGTTTCTGGAAGACCCCTGGAATCAGGGGCAGAAGAGGAAAGGCATACAGGAGTTTCCGTGGCCAAGGGCTGCGTAAAGCGTTCATTCCCTCCACCCCCGGAACCGCACACCTGGAGTAGAACCTCGGGAGTTGCGTGTTCTCCTGAGAAGCAAAGAGATCCACTGCTGGCAATCCGAAGCGCTCCGACAGCTCCTGAAATAAATCGGGGTGCACACGCCACTCTGCCTGGTCAGTGGTGGCTCTGCTAAGCCAGTCAGTTTCAACATTGGCCCCGGCTGCAATGAGCTCAGCTCTGAGCAATACCTGGTGTCTCTCTGCCCATAAGCAGAGTTGATCTGCCTCTAACATCAGGGGTCTTGAATATGTCCCGCCTTGGCGGTTAAAATGCGCCTTGGTTGACACCTTGTCAAGCAAGATCAGGATGTCCCTATCTGAGACAGCATCCTCTAATTGTGTCAGGGCCAAATGGACCGCTCGAAGCTCTAGCCAATTAATATTATGGGCCAAATTTGCCTGGGACCATGGTCCCTGGACCACCCTGGATTGAAGGTGGGCTCCCCAGCCATACAGACTGGCATCCGTGGTCAGCACTAACCTGTCCAATTCCTTGAACAAGAGTCCCATGGAAAACACTTCAGATGACCCCCATCAAAAAGATTTAAGGACCAACGGAGTTAATCTGACCTGAAAGAGGAACAACTCCTACCTGTCTTCTGATAAGGTGGAAGAAACCATTGGAGCGACCTGGCATGGAATCTAACCCATGGCACTATATTAATGCATGATATCATTTTCCCCAGGAGCCTGGAAAGCGTAGCCAGGGGCACTCAAGGGTTAGATTTTATATGGCCAATTAACTGATACTCTCCTGACATTCCTGGGACAAGGACACCTTGCAGGAAAAAGTATCTAATACAGCTCCCAGATGGAGTAAGAAATTGGTGGGAGTAAAGTGGCTGTTTTGGCCTCTTTGACAGAGAAGCCGTGCTCTTGGAGAACTTGAATGGTGATATCCAAATCTTCTGCTGCCCTAGATGGGGAAGATGACCGGACCAGTATATCATCCAGGCAACACTGGACTCTTACTGGGATTGCCCTAATAAGGCCTGGCAAGGCTGCCACCAGCTTAGTAAATGATCTGGGGGCTGAAGAAAGTCCAAGGGGCAAGATCCTGTATTGGTAGTGTCCCCCAACAGAACCTGAGGAGCTGTCGATGGGTCGTAAGTTCAATGGAAGAGAGGAGATAGCCCTCCCGAACACTCTCTAGAATAGAATGCAGCATCTGTATTTTAAGGTGCCTGAATGGGATAAACGCATTCAGAAATGTTAGGTTGAGAATAGCTCGCCACCCCACCCAGGCCTTGGGGACAACAAAAAGCTGAAAATAAAACCCACATCCCAGTTGGAGTTCAGGGACTGGTTGAATGGTCGTTATGTCAACTAGGTGTTGAATGTCCAATTCCATAAGGGCCCTTTTTTGAATTGTCCTGCAAGATGGGGCAAAGCAGAAAATTTCCTGGGGGTGATGATAGAAATTCTAGTTGTAAACCCAACCTTACTGTATTGAGTACCCAAGCGTCCATCGTTGACTCCTCCCATTTGGATGAGAAAAAGGCCAAATGACCTCTGATGGGAAGAATGAGGGATCATTTAGAGCGACGGAATGAGTGACCCCCTCCCCCACGAAAGGGCCGTTTACCCTCAGTTTGTTGTTGTCTGTCCGGTATGTCAGGGCGTTGCTCTTAGCGCTGGGAATACGCTCTCTGCAGCCTGGAGAAGCAAGAAGTAAATGGCCTAAATGGAGGTGGCAGGTAAGGGGCAGGAGGGAAGTCTGCCCTCCAGCCTGGCGAGGAAGGAACTTTTCCTTTGACTCTCATTTTGACGATGAATGGATCGAGAGCATCATTGAACAGCTTCTCACTGGTGCTGGGACCTGAAACCAGTTTCCACTTGTGCCAAGGCTTCGCTGCCAAATTCGTAACCATAGCAGTCTCCTCCCTGCCACAGATGAAGCCATGGCCCTGGAGGAGAACTGGCAGAAGTTAGGGTGGCATCCCCGTGAATTCTGCTGCTGCTATAATCTTATTGAGATCTTGATGCGATCTCAAGTCTGATGGAGATATGCGGTCTTGTAACTGGTGCAGCCAGCGGATAGTGGACCTTGTGAAAAATGATGCAGCAGTCGAGGCCCGGACAGCCAAAGCAGAGGCCTGGTGGTTACATTTTAATGTCTGCTCGGCACGTTTGTCCCCTGCCTAAAGTACATCCTCAGGCTCAGTTGGAGTGCCCAAGGAGAAGGAAGCCATGACTGGAGCATCTACAGAGGGAACTGTAAGAGTAGCAGCGAGGGAAGGGCCCACATTGTAGAACCGCCTGTCATATGAAGATGGGTAGGGGCCTGCAGCAGGAGAGGCGAATTAATTCTGATCAGATCCAGAAAAACTGGGTGATGGAAGGACCTTCGAATGGACTATGTTTTTGGAGAAGAGGAAATCCCTGGACCCCGACTGTACCACCTGAGGTTCGGGGGCAGCCTCCTCTGGGGACACTGGGCAGTAACCAGTGCCTTGTGGAGGAGAGGCCTGAATAAAGCCAGTTTGTGGCTGATGGGGGTTGATCGGGTAGTAGATCTTCCTTTTCCTCAGAGAGGTTGGGGTCCCAGATTTCTCCCTCCTCCCGTTCAGAAGCAGGAGAGTGGCTACGTTCCGATGGTTCTGTATAGTCTCCCTGCTCTAGCGCCCCCCCATTCTGATTGAGCAGAAGGGGCCTTGGGCTCCTGTGGGTGAAGCAGTCCCCTCTGGGGGATCTGGCTTGTAGTAGGCCAGCAAAGGGGGGCTGGGCCCTGTTTGAGGGTCAAAAAATTCATAGCAGCCCTTCTGCTAGGCCCTGTCTGATGGCAATGGAGACTACATCTTGGATGTAGTTGGGTCTGCCACCAAATGATGGATCTGAGGGGCAAAGGCCTGTAGCGGGGGTGAAAGAAGCCTCGAGTTTAGGTCGAGAACACCTTGGGCCATGGAGGGCCAAGCTGAAGAGAGGTCCCAAGAGGCTTGTTTAAAAATTGGGGCCTGATCTTTTTAGGTCTAGAGGCCCGAATTGTTCTTCAACCAGGTCTGGAGACCGGGCTTGGGACACCCACCCACCCCTGTTGTCAAAAAGGGGCTGGAGTATTTCATCCACCTCCCTGGAAGTACCTGCCTGAACAATCGGAGGGTAAGATGGTTGGGAGGCCTGTTGCAGCTGGCCTCTACCTACCTTTGCACTAACTTTTCTTCCTCTTGGTTGTTTGAAGACCCTGGTTGTCCAGGCCTGAAAGCTCTGTTGAATTCTATCCTCCTCCATCGCTGGTATGGACAAGCACAGGAGGTGCTGGGAGCGACCCTCGCTATGTGCTGCCTATGTAGAGGCCTTGATTATGGCCTGCTGTGGCATGGAGGTAGGCCGTTGATGAGTGTGGCCACTTAAGATGGCTGCTCGCCATGTGCTCTGAGGAGATGATCCAAATTGGGCCCTCGCACAATTGCAGCCTGCGATGGCTGATCCTCGCTCTATAGGCAGGAAAAAAATGCCCCGAGCGACGAAATCGGCAGTAGAAAGGAAACCGCATTGTTTACAATCAGCTGTGATGCACTGTTATCTCCGTTTCGATATTTATGATCGCGCTGGCCGAATTCGCTCAGGGAGAGCTGCAGGGGAGGGCCCATGGCTTCTCCCTTACTTATAGTCTTCCCTGGATTATGGGATGATTCCCTGCATTGCAGAAGAACGGAAGCCCACTCTCTTGAAGGCACAGCTGCACCGTGTCCCCGGGAGCTGTGCTGAAGGTTTGTAATCGCTGTTCCTAATTTGCTGTTGTTGCTTTGCTAAATTGCTTTCAGAGACACAGTTCGACTGTCATCGAAAGAAGCGGAGTCAAAGCTGGGGGGAAACTCCCACAGGCAGTCCTTTTTATACAAGACAGACCCAGCTTGATGATGTCATCAGGAGGAGTCTTACCCATCCTGGGCTCTCGCAGCAGCATTTAGGAGAAGTTAGCAGAACAAAATTCTTAATATCCTTGGATAAACAATGTATTACTTGACTCTCTGGCCAACCAGGAAGTGCTCAGATTTACCACACATTGCTATAACCTCATGAACAACTCATATCCTTCCAATTTCCAGAACTCCCCAGCCTGCATGGAGAATTATGGGAATTGAAGTCCACACGTCTTAAAGTTATCAAGTTTGAAAAATACTGCTCTAGGCTTTATTGATGCATCTTTCTTTTAAAACAATAAATAAATTGCAAACCTAAATGAAGAGATTATTCTGCAATGAATGAAAGGAGCTCTTAGAGGCAATGGTCAATTTGAAATATCTGAAATAAAATATAATGAATATATTTGTGTGATCAATTACCATAGAATGACATCAAGCCAATTTCATAAATCAAAATCAGCTGCTTTGGAAGAAATTGCAAAGTTTTTTGAATGGGACTTAAGTCAGTTGCATAAAGAAAAAAAAATTCCAAATGCTTCTCACTCAAAAGAAAACACTGAACTTGGAGTGGACAGAGCAAATATCAGTGAGAATTGATTAGCAAGGCCAACATTATTTTTAATAACTTTCCAAATTTGGAATAGTTGTTTGAAGTTTCTGATTCGTTGGAAACAGGCATCAAACCCACCATAGCTATTTTATACAACAAATGTGGCAAATCCTTTGCACTTACCCTTTTAGAAATAAACTGACTATGGGCCAGTTTATGGACTGTGATTTTAGTATAGTTAGACCATGTATAATTGACAGACTGGATTTTATCACAGATTTTATCTGTTATTTATTATTTTATTCTAGAATTTTTCATTGTATATTTATTGAGTGTTTTTATTTGATTTGGTCTCTGGTCTATCACTGTAATAAAATTCAGAATTCGGAATTCCCAAAGTTGGAGTAGTTGTTTGTAGTAGCATCTTAACTTCACCAATTACTCTAATTAAACTATTTAGCTCTACTAATGTTAACATGGTGCGTAAAAGGAAATTGCAGTTCAAAGTCATAAATGAGACTTGTGTTAGCAGCACGGCTTAATTTTTTTCCAATAGCATGGAACTGCTGGAATTTTTTATCTGACAAGACTTCCTAGTAAAAATTTCTTTTTGAACAAGAAAAATTCCTTGATATCATCTGAAATGTCTAAAACATTTTTTTTTAAAACCCTAAAACTAAAATCCTGCTAAAATAAAATAATAAAGAATTCTATTCTAAAATTAGCTTCATAAATTCTTTTCATGCCACAGCCTTTGTAGTTTAAAAAAAAAAATCCTAATGACCTAAATATCCATCTGTTATCTTTTACATCCAATTAAATTATACAATGTAATGATAGTTAATTTTGTTTTCTTTCACATTCCAACTTTAAAAAAGATAAAAATAAAAAACAGGCAACTCTTAAAAGACAGCTACTTGATTCTTCAACACCTGCAAGAGTTATTATGCTTAAAAGTTCACTAATGTTTCTTTAGCCAAGAACAAATGCTATTTTAAACATTCCCAGAAGATTTCGCTGAGCTTTTCTAAACCTGAAACTCAATGAAGATTACACATTTGCTGTTTGGGAAGTTTGTTTGCCCCTTTCAATCAGCGTTATTGTTCATACTGGATTTCAATAAGCTACTGAGCAAGTCCAGGAACAAAACACAACAACAAAAGCAAAAATGGAATAGCATCTGATATACCCACATTGGTTGCATCATAGGGTTTTAACATCTTTCAGCACTTACTTAAAGCATTGTTTTCCAATGACTTTAGATATGTTAGCAACAAACATGATATATGTATCCCATATTTACAGACCCCTCACATCGCGGACATAAACTGTTTCAACTTCCTTCAAAACGACGCTATAAAGCACTGCACACCAGAACAACTAGACACAAGAACAGTTTTTTCCTGAAAGCCATCACTCTGCTAAACAACTAATTCCCTCAACACTGTTCAACTATTTACAAAGTCTGTACTACTATTACTGTTAAACTTGTCATCACTCCTTATCACCCATCCTCTCCCACTTGTGACTGTATGACTGTAACTTTATTGTACCCTATGACTATCATTAAGTGTTGTACCTTGATTCTCGACTCCTGATGAATGTATCTTTTCTTTTATGTACACTGAGAGTATTTACACCAAGACAAATTCCTTGTATGTCCAATCACACATGGCCAATAAAGTATTCTATTCTATTTAGATGTATATATATGTAACTTGCTCAAAACTTTACTAAGATAACATGTTTCTCATTGCATGTTTGGACTGTACGGTTTTAATCCTAGAATATGCTCAAAATCTCAGAAGTTGCCTAATATTGATTATTTTAAGATGTTTGAATTATTCTTGGCTCCATATTTGTGCATTAGTCATAAAAATGTTATGGAAATATAATTAGAAACTAAGGTTCAAGAACTATGGGATATAGCATTTCCCAAAGGAAGCTTTCTCAAGAAAGATCTTGAATTAAAATAGAAGTCAAAATCCTGGAAAATGACCTTCAAAATTTCTTTCCTTTGTGTGTTAGATATGTGTGTTATTTATTTTCTTCATATTTAGGTTAAACATGTCTGCATTTAACATTAAAAACTTTATTTTGTTTTGTTCTGTTTTTTAAAGATACCCTCTGTTGTTTACTACCAGTACAACACTGTGATGATATGTGGAATATTGACGTTTATTCCAATATAGGAGAGTCAGTTTGATCCTCTAGTAGTTAAGTCACCAGCCTAGAAAGCAGGAGATTGTGAGTTCAAGTCCCATCTTAGCCCTGAAAGCCAACTGGGTGACTCTGGGTCAGTCACGCACTCTCAGTCCAACCCATCTCAAAGGGTTGTTGTGGAGCAAATAGGAGGAAGAAGTTTTATTGGATATGTTTGCCTCCTTATTTGTAAAAATAATAAAGGTGGGATACAAATAAATAAATATTTATTAGGGACTAGAGGTTACTGCTATTACAGTATAGATATATGTTTTCTTTTTTCTCCTGCAAATGTTTGCTAACTTCTCAAGTATAATCTAGCCCACAAAGTTGCTAATGAAAGTACATTGCAGAATGGAAAAATGTTGTGGTCCTTTCATTCAACTTCCCCCAGGATACCTACAGCAGCAACATCAGAAGTTGGGTCAACACTAATTCTGTTAAAGCCATATAATAAGATGGTATCTATGGCATCCCTGCCACTAAATAAATACTGAAATAACCACAACTTATTTCTAGTATGCTTATTTATTCAGGAAACATACATACCCCCTCTTAGCAAACATATATAAACATTAAAGCAAGTAAAGAAACATGCAGTATCCACAAAACAAAGTCCAACCAACTGTACCAAACACTTTATATTCAGGAAAATGTGATTCTTTAAATTTGCCATGAATGAAAAGAGGACAATGTCATTTTTTCTCTTTTTTATTTAATATCTTTATTTTTGTCTTTAAAAAGTTTTTATCTGAAAAAAAGAACTATAAAACATTAAACAAGCAAAATAAAAATACAGGTAGTCTTCAACTTACAACTGTTTAGTTAAGCAACCATCTGAAGTTACTACTATCTGAAAAAAAGGGATTTATGGCACAGATCCAAAGTTCCAATAGTTTTCATATCCCTGCAGTCATGTGACCAGAATTTGGGCGCATTTACGGCCACTTGCAGTATTCCAGTCACATGACTGCATTTTACTATGGTTTTACTGAAAACCAACATTTATTTCCAGCTTTCAGCAAAAATGCACCCCTAGCGAACAATGAGCAGGTTGGTCATATTTTACGACAGTTATGACTTACAATGTTAATGGGTAGGCTCCATTACAGTCATAACTCAAGGCAACCCCTGAGATATTGGAACACTGCTATCATGTCACCCCTAGTCTTTTTTTTCCATTAAACTAGACATACCCAATTCCAGCAACCGTTCTTTATATGTTTTAGCCTCCACTCCCTTATATATTATTGTAATATGTCACAGAATCTCTGCCACATAAGACAGAGACACCACCATTTGATAAATTCTCACCTCTCTAGAGCAGTCTTCCGGACATAGCTCAGTTTGCTTCAAAAATAGAAAGAATGACCCTCATTTTTTACAATTACTCAGTTCCAGAGGATGGAGTAAGGCTGTCAGATACACAAGAGTGCTGCTTTCACTAGGATGTATGAGCTGTATCCTGTCAGCTGTCACCCAAGTTGCAGGGAAGACAAAGCAAAGAAAGAAAAACTGTTTCATTCAGAAAAGGATCAGACTATTGGTCCGCATAGAGCTCCTGATCATTATTTGTGGAAGTGGTTCAGATTTAAACTACCGTACTTGGGAGATCTCTGCTTGCATTTCCTACGGTCCTGGCATTCATAATTGGATCCTGGAATAGGGAGAACAGCAAATGGCCCAGATATCCAAGGCTATTAAAGTGACCAACTAATTAGAAAACTGTAATATTTACAGTGTAAATATGAGGTGTTTCCTTTTGTTTTCTTAACTGACATTACTAACCCTGACAAGGTGGGTGGAGTTGTTCCTTCCCTTTTCAGCAGCTTCCTAAACGTTTAGGTTTTGCTCTTATGGTCGCTAAAAAACTCTTCTTCCTATTCTGTCTATGGAGATTCTCAGTCATCCAGGTCATGGTTATCCCAAAGGTGCTTTTTTTCAAGAGGCAACTGGACTTTCTGGTTTTTCTTTGAAGACTTCTTGCTTCTCATCCAAGAAGCTTCTTCAGTTCTGACTGAATGGTGGGGAATGGAAGGATTTATACTTCTTTCAGTCAGCTGGACACTTGCATTCTTTTAAAGGGTTGTTAAGGTCACCTGGAGGTTTATCTGTATCATCAGGGTTACCTGAGTGGTGCAAATTGGTGTGGAACCTTCTTGGAACTATTGAAAGGACTGTGTTGTAAATTGGAGATAGATGATGTCATATCCCTCCCCCGGATGAGAAGCAAAACATCTTCAAAGAAAAAACCAGGAAGTCCAGTTGCCTCTTGAAAAAAGCACCTTTGGGTCCCCTTCCTATCCTGGTTATGTCAAAGAAAATTTGCTTTGATGCAAAAATCCTGCACAAAATGGTTCTTGCACTCCAATAAGTACATGAGTATTACTTGTACAGACTCACATTCTTTTTCTGTGTGTTCTGCTAAAAACTTGGTCGCTCTGAGAAGCATCCCCTGGCACAAAGGCTGTATGGCAATGTCGAGGTGTGTAATAATGGCATTCCCTGTCAACTTGAGTTTTCTTCTTGCTCCTCACACATGTGGATGACCTGAGATTCCACTGCCAGCATGATCTCTAAATGGTACAAAGGCACTTGTATTTTCTGGAATACTACAGGCAGGTCTGTCATTTTGTCATAAGCAAATAACCTGTACATTCGATATGCTGGTTTTCCTAATATATATTCTCCTCCTCAGGTGTGGTATGAATGTATAACTGCTTCAGTCTGCAGCAAGAATGCAATCTTACTGAAATGCTGGAACAAGTAAAAACAGCAAAGAAACTCAGTTCTCCAGTAACATTTTTCCACCTGAGATCCCTAAAGATTCAGAATGTATGGTCAAGTGTACATTCACTAATATGTATTACAGTATTACTACTGACAGGGTTAATTTCTAAATCAAATCCTGGCTTTACCAGTGGTCTACAGAGGTTCCATTTTCATTTCATGGCTTGGGGGCTTGGGAGTTTGGAAGGAAAGATGCAATTTGGGAAAAAGCATGAATCCTTTTTTAAATAGCTCACTTTTCTTCATCAAATGTAACTTTCTTGATATTGCCTACAGCAATTTATGCACACAGGTGAAGAAGAAAAATGTAATACTTCTAACTAAGTACAGCAAAGCTCTAACCATTTTGAGGTAGCAAATACATGAAATATCTAGAAATGGAACTCAACAAAATGGCTGCTGTGGGAGGAGATGCTCCATCAAAAATTGGCTCACGAAAAACCCACCTATGGCTCTTTGTCACAATCTCTAAACTCCAAGAACTCTACTACTCCACACCCCACTTACCTCTATCTATTCTAGGCAGCTGGGCAGAATACAAACAAAGCAATTACAATTTTTAAAAAAGTAGTATTTTTATTTTCCATGAACATCTAAGGCTATTATTTGGGGAAACTCTCTTAAAATTTATTGTGGGGTTGATGCTATGCTCTGCAATACAACTTCTTTTAAAATACTACCTGAATTTAAAATCACTTTTAAAAATGTATAGTGTTGTGTGAGCCAGCTATTGTGGTTTGGCAATCATGGTTTACGAGTCAACATTTTGAGAGAACCCATAGAAGAGATCACTTGTTCTCCCATGGCTTCCAAATGCCCCATTCTAAATCAAAGTGAAAAACAACAACAATAATAGTTTATGGCTTTAGAAGATGTGTGAACCTAGTCACACTCTGTAGGGAGTTTGCCCAATAGAAATCCTTTGCAACTCCAGATGTTTGCATCTGGGTGGAGAACAAAGCTTCTTGTTACGGCCTGCACTGATGGGCCACTCAGTTCAGATGCCTTTTCCATCCCCACCCATTGAGTACCAATCACTGCAGAAGCAAAAGCGACATGATTGCATGTTCAGGAGACTAACTCTGCCAACCACTCAACACTGCTATGGCAGCAGCTTCAAAAGTATCAATCTAATCATTCATCCAGAAATTGCTTAACACCACTGTCTTAACACCACTGGCTAACTGTTGCTTCTATTATCTGACATAGTAAAAATGGCAAGACTACAATTTTAGCTACCCATGAATCATTACAGAAATTTTCAATACATTTTGTGTTGTCAGCATTGCTACATGATTATGCATATACAAACTTAAGAATGCAGCTGAGTGGAACAGTTATCTTGCATCGCAGCTGCATAATTATTTTTTCTCCAAAAGTTTTGTTTAAGAAAATTAGGGCAGAATAGCATTTTGCTGAACAGCATCCTATACCTGTCATCTATACAACAACTAGATAGCTTTCCCCCCACTCAGGTTATCTTTAAATGTCAGTCAGTGCTTGATTCTTTTCATCTTTTAGCACTTTTGTTTTATTAATCCCAAAACATGTTATCATTAGGTTAAATCTATCAGGGCTCTAGTTCCAAAAATAAACCAAACCTATTAAAACTGATTGATACAAAAAGTGGGGTTCCAAAAGGCTCTGTTTCACCTGTAAGACAATAAATGCATCTATAGTTTTAATAATTAAAAACTATATTGCAGTATTGACTGCAATATTTATAAACCTATTACCGTATTTCTTATTGATTAGTTCTTCATTTTACCTCAGCCAAATATATTAAGCAGGAGACAGATCCAATATTTAACTGATAAGCAATCATCAGGTATTAAATTTTTGAAAAGCTGCTTAAAAGGTTCAGGAATACAACACAAATAATTAGCAAACAATAACTGAAACAAAGTATTTATTCCCTCTCATGGACATATAATGTACAAATATTATCCCATATTAAGACTCCCATATCAAGACAAATTATATGCTATTCTTTCTTCAAACTTCCCTTTTTAAGTGTACCTCGTAAGTTTCAAAGTCATTTTTGTTACTCATTACATAAGTGTATTTTCAGAGATATATTTTAAAAACAGTATGTAGATCTGAAATAAATGCCATGCTGTTTCTTTCAAAATATCAATATTGCAGTTATTCTCCTACATTTCTAATTAGACAAAAGGAGGAATAGCAACATCACTCTAATTAATGTTATATAAAGGCATCCATGCTAACTCTCATTCAAATACAACTCAATGAATCATTATTTATTTAAATGTATTGGCCCTTCAACTCCAGAAAGTCTGGAATTCTATGCAAGATGCAGTTTATTTTTTATCAGTGTTTCCCTCATACAGGAAGCAAGCAAGTAGTGTTTTTATTTTTCAAGTGGGAATAATGTCTTTCAAAGGAGAGGTCCTATTTTTCATCACCGCAACTCATTGTTTCCCCAAGAAGGAAAGTTTAAAAGGAAAGCTGCAGGTGGAGTGGGCGAACGGAAAGGTAGTTGAGAATACACAATTGGTTAACTATTCTATTGGCATATCTCAGATTTGGAACGGTCTGTTTCTGACTCTCGTTCTTACAGCCTCTCTGCAAAAACGAAAGACTTGTTTGTAATCTAAAGTAGCGCTAACACCAGGAAACCTAGAATTCGTATTAGCTTCACTTCTTCTCGGCAGGCAAAGAGACGCCGGTAGGTTCCCACAACCAGACTTGGAAGTTCGCTTCCACTTGAATGGGGGCTTCCTTCCGAGTCCGTGCCTGGAGCCTCGAAGCCCCCCACCACCCCCCACCCGAGATGCAACTCCAAAGTCCTGTGGAAGCAAATGCCACTTCCAATGCTCCCAACTTCGATCCGCCGGGAATCCAGCAGGGCTCGTAGCAGGAGAGAAGAAAGAGGCCCAAAGAAAGAGGCGACCCAGTAAGGTGTTTCTTCGAACCTGGCCAAAGGGGAGCAAGGGAAGGGGAAGGAAGACAGAAGCCGCGTTTCGTGGACTCCGGTCCCCGACACTTTCTCCCACGCCTGCCGCCGACAGCGTCCCGCCCAGTCTCGGGGGCTGCCTGGCATTTCCCTCGCCCGCCCTGAACTTTTACCCCCCGCCGCTGCCCGCGCTCAGCTCAGCGGAGGAAGCCGCGCCGCCTCTGCCCCACTTGAGGAACACCCCGACTCGCCTTCTGCCCCGGAGGGGAAAGTTGTAACGCGCCCCAAACGAAAAGGAGGCTCTTCCACAGCAACCAAAAAAAAAAAAGCAGCAAAGCAAAGCAATGCGCCCAAAGCCGGGGAAATGCCTAACCGCAACCCCTCCGGCAGCCTTTTACCTCGCCCCGCAGAAATGCAATCCTTCTCTAATGCGCCATGCTCCGGCTGCTCGGCGGAGGAAGCGCGGCGGCAAGGAGCGAGCGAGCGAACGAGCGAGCAGCCCCGGACGCGGCAGATTTCTCACATACGGCTCGGGATCCGCCGGAGACTCCAGCCACACCGCCTGCCTCCGGCTGACGTCAATGTCACTGTCACATGGCTCGCCGCGAACCCAAAGAGGTCGTCGTAGCAACCGAAGCTCGGCGCTCTGAGATAATTTCGAGAGGTCATTTGTCAGGCTCGCGCGTGCACGTTTGGACGCGCGGTCGGGGCTGACCCGGGTCCCTGGAGCTGTGGAAAATTTGGGGGGCGGGGGGGGGGCGAGGGAGGACTGAAAGAGGAGGAAGGAGGCGAGGCGGTGCATTAATGAAGATCTGCAGAGATAACGACCGACTTGCCCAGAACCTTTTGGGGTTTTGTAAACTGGGGAGCAGGAATCTTGTGTGGCGACCCCCACTTCTTAATTTCTTCTCAAGCCATTCCAGAATCGGGGTGATTTTCCTTCCTTCCTTCTCTGTGCTTTTTTTGTTGGTTTCTCTGCTTTTGTCAGTGGACTAGGAAAATCCCCCCAAAAAAAATCCCGATTTAAGCCTCGGGGATTATATTTTAACTAATTATTTTAACTGTCATGATCCATCAGTTCAACTATTCAGTGAGACACGATGCGCTATGTGGAATGATTGCTTCTTTGCTTCTCCTAAAACAACTGGCACAAACCAAATTTCCTGGTGTGTCGTTTTCAACACGTAACAAGCATAATTATTTGTATTGGATTTTTCTCAGCTAACTGTCCTGGCAAACGTTAGATTTTATTTTAAAAATCTAAAAATAAAAGTCAATAAGTAATGTAATAAAAATTCAAAGTACAAAAATGCTCATGGTGTACTAGTCCACGGAAACACATTTCTCAAATTACTGCTGTAAAATAAGAGTACTACTGAAAAAGGCCTGTCTCTGGTCTTTGTCAATCTGAATTTAAAGAAAGGAAGACAAAAAAAAGGAAATAAACTAATATGGATCAGACCAAATGTTCCATTAACCTACGCAAAATGCTTCCTGTTTGCCATAGTTGACTTATCAGATGCAACTAGTAGTCCACAAATTCCAACTGATGGCAAAAGAAAAGGATTATTGACTTATGTTCTTAAGTCAATAATCCTTTTCGTTTGCCATCAGTTGGAATTAAGAAACAACACAAATTCATAGAGATTTCATTTAGTTAGTATACCTCATAATAATCATAGTAGGAGTTACAGTGATTACATGGATGAGATATGACAAAAAGAATGATCATATAATTGGAAAGGCAAATGGACAACTGATTTAATGTGTTAACATTGTTGAAACAGTATTGAATTCTTGGCCATTCTTGTTTGATCTGGCTTGTTCTTAACAGAGAGATAACAAAAACTATATTTAAATACTTTGATCAAATGTTCCTTAGACTTCTTAGTTTATATATTTTCAAGCAGATCTTTCTTTTTATTTCTACATAATTTACGGTAATATCTGTACTGGAATTCTTATGTTTAAGAAAGAAACATTAAAAAAATCTCAACCTCTCCAAGCCGTTTACAGAGTCAGCATATTGCCCCCAACAATTTGGGTCCTCATTTTACTCACCTCAGAAGAATGGAAAGCTGAGTCAGCCTTGAGCCTGGTGAGATTTGAACTGCCAAACTGCAGGCAGGCAGCAGGCAGCAGAAGTACCCTGCAGTACTGCACTCTAGTACTGCACTGTGCCACCATGACTCATCATGGTGTTAAGAAAATGGTGAAATGTGCACGTTGCATAATGCAATTGCTATCCTTGCATCACGATACATTTCAAGGACACCTATGTTTTTTGTTAGCTATAATAAATTCACTGTTAGAAAGAAGGACTATCTTGATTTTTTTCATATCTTCTTATTGTATAAAAAACAACCTGTAAGAGTAGAGGTGACAATTTCTCAGAATTACTTGCAGGTTTTCATTCATTATGTGAAAACTTCCATAAGTTTTCTACTGATTCTGATTAAAGCTTACAAATATTTAAATACCTGAGCTGCAACGTAATTTGGAAAATAAGGTTGACCAGTTCATGCTTTGTTGCTTTTGTGTATTTTATGTATGTGTAGGGGGGGAGTCAGCTTTCAATTTCCAAATACCATTAATTTATGCACTGCCTGAAGTGATACTTCCTAAGCAGTGATTTTGCCATCCAACTGGCTGGTTTTGTCCAGTCAGGCCATTGATTCCTCACATTTTATTTCTGTGGAAGAAAAGAAAAGCAATTGATGGTTAAAAAAAAAAAAAACCTCTTGAGTTCAGTCTTACCCAATCTGGGTACCCTACAGCAGTGGTCCCCAACCTTTTTTGTACCAGGGACCAGTTTCACGATTATTAATTCTTTGCGGCCCGGTACAAAATGATCCACGGACCGGTACCGGCATCAGCACGCACGACCAAGGCAAGGCGAGCTGAGCAACCGGCCAGCCAGCCGTCCCCTGCTTCTCCCCGCCACCTTCAACTCCTCCTTTGTACCTTCTCGCGGTCGATGGGCTTTTCGGGCTCTTTCTTAATCTCCTCCTGAGTAACGCGAGACTCCATTGCCATCGGGACTGCTCTTCGTTCGAAGCCGCCCCCCCCTTTGACGAAACTAAGGCGCGAGGATTCCTTCAGCATCCAAACGCCGCTTTCCAACCGACGACCGACAAGCTCACCAGGACGCACTTTCTCAAGCGCCGTCGAAACAAGATGGTGGCGCCCAAGTACCGGCGGCCCTGTAGAAAATGATCCATGGACCGGTACTGGTCTGGGGCCTGGTGGTTGGGGACCCCTGCCCTACAGATGAGTGGACTTCAACACTCAACTTCTCAGGAATGGCCGTGATGGTTGGGAATTCTGGGTATTAAAGTCCACCCATCTGGAAGATGTTTGCCTGCTTTAGATTGGAATCTTTTGAATAGAATAGAATTCTTTAGTGGCCAGGTGTGATTGGAGACACAAGGAATTTGCCTTGGTGCATATGCTCTCAGTGTACATAAAAGATACATTCGTCAAGAGTCAAGAATCATAAGGTACAACACTTAATAATAGTCATAAGGTATAATAAGCAATCAAATCATACTAGGAAACAGTCAATAAAAATTGTTAGGATACAAGCAACAAGGTTACAGTCATACAGTCATAAGTGGGAGGAGATGGGTGAAAGGAAGGACTATAAAGTAGTGTATAAATTAGTGAAGCATTTTGTAATCATCTGTAAAAGTAATGATTAAAAGAACATTACTTGTATTTTTGAATGTTTTGTACCCAAAGCCTAAGGTATAATTTTGTTCAGCAATGTATTTTTTTAAAATGGAATTATTGTATTTGTTTCCTAAATCGAAAACAGAGATAGGGAAGTGAATTTAATATAATGCAGTCAGTTTGAGTGCTTATATTATGATGGCAAAAATAAAGAATGCCCTTGTTGAGAAAACATTTTTTTGTTATCAAAAAAAGGTTAAAAAGCATTTTGACTAATGAAAGCTCTTGAACAAAAGCTGTAAAATAATTCACAGTTTTCCACTGACTGCATTATTGGAGAGCAAAAGAATGATTGTTTAAGTCAAGTCAAGTGGAAGGCAACTCCCCAATGAATACAACACTATGAGAAAAACCCAAGCTTTCCCTTTTCTCAATTTCCCAATACTTTCAGTTCCCACGGGGTGAAAAAAACTATAATCACCCCATTCCCCAAATCAGTAATTTATATTTACAGTTATGATGTGATGTGCTTTTTGAGAAGATGACAGTGGTGTTTGTTTAAGTAAAAAGAAAAAAAAATAGATGGGGTCTGTCACCAAAAGTTACAATTAATCCTCAAATATGAATAGGTAAGTCCCTGATGAAGACAGAGATGCAAAAGAAACCATCATAAATTTTATCAAGAGCAGATTTGTATATTTTATTCCAAATGAACTTTACATTATACAGACATTCAAACAATCAATCCGTCTTGTCAGCATCCATCTTTCCATAATCAAAAATGCACAAAATTACACCTGACAAAAATTATGCCTGAAAAGTACATATAAACAGTCGCTATTAAATAAAAAAATGTTTTTTACAGGAAATACATTTTTAAAACATCTTGTCAAAAAATGAACATATTATGCACGTTGAAGTCTTGTTTTTTGAACTAAGATCTCATGACTCAATCCTTACAGCAATAAAATAAAATATTATTTCAAAACTTCAGTAACAAAATTAGAACAGCTAATATCTGATAAAAATAAAAACATGCATTCATACAATACATAGAATGAACTGGTTTCACAGAGATTCAATCAGATTACAAAGAAAGAAAGAGGGGTGTTGAAACATTAAGCATATTTCTCCACATATCTTTAGTATAAATAGAAGTTTTTATGCCTAAAAGCTGCTCCTACTATGCACACTCACCTTATTTATTTTCCAGTAAACTCTAGCTGACCAGACCTCAGAAGGATGGAAGGCTAAGTCAACCCTGAGCCGATGAGGATCAAACTCCAGGCTGTGGCCAGAGTTTGCCTGTAATACGGCATTCTAACTACTGTACCAACACGGCTCATTCAGTGATGGAAATTCTGGTCTCAATTACCTTCATTAACTAAGGACTACCTATAATAATCATATGCTTACCATATCAAGATTTAGAAACAATGATTGTCAACCACAAATACCAAACATAAATAATACAAAGCATTGGCATGTAGATAAGAGGTGTTGGGCTGAAAAAAAGCCTTTGTAAAAGAGCAGTTGGTTGAAAAAGTGTGGCTAACACTGATGTATATGGTGACCATTATTGTCAAACAATTAAAGGTCAAGAACATCAGGCTTGCTTGGGTGTCCAGGCACCATGAGAATGATTATTTTTCCTCTCAGATGGACAAATCCCACCTTCCCCTTTGTACAATCCTACTTTCCAGGACTTTCTTGTAAACTGACCAGGATACAGAGACAGAAGCACAAAGCTGGGACAATATCAACCCAACCTAGACATGTGGCTAAGCTTAGTCATGCTTATAAGAGCTGTGGTGGCATAGTGGTGAGAGAAAAGAATTATAAGTTACTCTTTTATAATGGAATTTTTATGTAGTTAGACTAGAAGATTCTTCTTTGCTCTTTCTGATGCTTTTCTGTTAGCTTCCTCTTTTTCTTTTTCTGCATAAAAACCCCACCCTAAAACCTAAAATGTATTCAGTTACAAGTACATGATACACTGTTATAAGGGACATCCTCCCAAAGTAAAGCCCAGCAGTAAAACAAGACACTGAAATACAGAAAACAATGTCATGCTGACTCTCAAGCTTATAGTTTATCTCATTTTAGAATATAGAGAATAAAGGGTTTGTGGGGAAGGCTTCTTAGGCCTGGCGTGTTCTGTGCAGGGGTATAAAATGTATTGTTTGAATATGGAAGCTTGCTCTTCTTGTACCCAATCCACTTTGGAAGGGACTTGAAGGCCCGTTTGCAAACACTTATTTTCTTTAATAAACCTTTGAGTTGTGAACCAGACCTGTTCCTGTGTTGTGAGTATTGAATAATTCGTTTCTTACATCTCACAGTGGTTAGAATGCAGTACTGCAGGCTAACTCATTGCTCACTCCAGGAGTTCGATTCTAAATGACTCAAGGTTGACTCAGCCTTCCATCCTTCTGAGGTCAATAAAATGAGGACCCAGATTGTTGGGGGCAATATGCAGACTCTGTAAACCGCTTAGGGAGGGCTGCAAAGCACTATGAAGCAGCATATAAGTCTAAGTGCTGTTGCTATTTGATGCCTCATAGCATGGCAGAAAAGCAGATGCTGGATTTGCAAGACACATGTTTTCTATTCTTAAATTACCCATCTTCACAAAAAGGGAAAGAATTGGAACTGAGCAGCTGATACTGCTTGCACACCATAGAAAAAAGTCCCTCAGGCCAAAGTCTATGATTAACAACACTTTGGAGTAGGAGCACTCTCTCCCCAGCTACTCTCACCCCAACGGCCATTTAAACAGAGAACCTGGTAACACAGTCTCAAAATTCCACATATGCCCTCCAGTCTAAAAGGATTAGAGACCCTTGAATGTTGTCCACATAAATTGACAGCAGATGCCTCAGAAGTCTTTCTCACAAGCCGGAAATATATTGGCACATCAGCCATGGATTTAATCATGAAGATTGTTTCTTCTTTGATAAGAAGAAGCCGGTGATGAAAATATTTGAATTTCACTTACTACCATGCTTTTGCCCTGAGAATTAACAATTTTCATTATTACAGTATTTTAAAGAACAGTTCTCCCCTCCCTTTTCAAAAACATTTCTCTGCTCGGTATATGACATTAAATTTTAGGAACAGCTCCTATCTCTAACTGTAGGGCGGATTATATTTAAAATGTTGCCATTATTTAACATCTTTGAAAGGTCCAAATGTTCACACTGTATTTTGCCAGCACTGAAATTTTCTCATCACACCATCACGCATTATGGTTACATAAATCTGCCTGTTTTTATTTTAAGAAAGTGGTCCAACAGCCTTTTTTACTGCCATGTTTAATTGACCACATCCAGTAACAAAATGTTATGCTATGTTGCCTTTTTTTTCTCTAGGCACAGCAGTTTTCATTACAGTAAAACCTTTAGTGACAGATTAGTTATTGACAGCAGGGATTTTTTAAAACTCTTGTCAAAATGTTGCAATTTGGGATGATCAACAGTAGCAGAATACAGGCAGAGTAATGGTGTTTGGTTGTAATTGGTTGTAAGATGAACTTACAACCAATTAAAGTTATGACCAACCTGAAAAAGGGGATTTACTCAGTGGTGGGATTCAAAAAATTTCTACTACCGTTTCTGTGGGCATGGCTTCGTGAGTGTGGCATAGCTTGGTGGGTGTGGCTTGATGGGCGTGGCAGGGGAAGGATAATCTCCATTCCCTCCCCACCCCCCTAACCTGCGTTCCAGCTCCGTTCTTCTGTGCAGGGCAACAAAAGAAGACCCATCCGATCAGCTAGGACTCAGGAGGAAGAGAATAGATGGGGGCGGGGCCAGTCAGAGGTGGTATTTGCTGGTTCTCCGAACTACTCAACCTTTTCACTACCGGTTCTCCAGAACTGGTCAGAACCTGCTGAATACTACCTCTGAATTTACTACACAGATTTGGTCACATGACCGAACTTTGGAGGCTTGGCAACATAACACAGTGGCCATTTGCAGCATCCTGCAGTCATGTGACAACTTACTTCTGGTTTTCGGCAAACCATACCCATAGCAAACTATTGCTTTGTTTAATAACCATGGTGTTCACTTAATGGAAAAATGGTTTTAAAATCAGGTCAGTCACATGGCCAACCCATTTTTATGATTGTTATGACATAACTATAATGGGCAGGCTCCATTATCATCATATGTTGAGGGGCTACCTGCATTTCTACATTATGGCTGGTCAAACCATAAGCACGAACTGCAGCCTACAAACCAGCCTGAATGAAACATACCTGCAGTTTCTCTAAATCAGTAAGCTACTTTCTTTCTCACGTTTATGTATCTTTCATCAGTTATATGCATAGCAAAATTCTGATCTGCCTAACATAAAGCTACACTGAACTCCTCAAATTTGCTCCATGTCATCTATGCTATCCTGTCAGTTCAGCCAAACACAGCCCTGATGTGACTCCAACACTGTCTGCAAATCTTTCTCAGAATTTTTCTTTTTCTATGTATTAATTCCTTATTCTCGATTTACAAAATTAATCTTTACTCTTTACTCTGCTTTTTCTTCAATGAGAGCTTCTGAAAAATCATCCCAAGTTAAAAAGGGGTGGTTTAGGGAACTTTCTAGCGCCCTCTGATTTATCTTTTCATTCACAAACTCGAGAAAGTTTACAGAAAAAAATATTGTGGCATATGGGTACCGTATATAGGTATATAATTAGGCTTTCCTCCGTTGTCAATATTTCTTGGTCGTTAATTGTATAACTTCACTACTTTTTGAAGGATGAAATGAAGTCTAAAACCAAAGCATGAGAGTAACACTAACAGAAAAATAAAGACAAGAGAGAAAACACGAAACCTAACCACCTCAGAGAAAAGCAGTGTAAAACAAAAAACTAGAATGCGAATAGTAATCCTTCAAATAAATAACAGTCCTTCAAATATAAAACAATCCATAATCTTAGGACCAGATGGTGTCTGTCAGTGATCATGAACTCCTGTCTTAAAGCTGAACCATTTCAATAGGTATTAAATCCATCCATACCAAGCTGAACCTCAAAATTATACATTGTGAACCCTGAAAGCAAAACTAGTGGTAGCCCATCACCTATATGAAAAAATAGAATAAACACTGATTCTTTTGATTATCTCTATCCTGACCTTTCTTTCAACCTCTTAAGGTATTATTTATCTAAGAGAGACAAATATCCTCTATATTGAATGTGGACACAGCAACCAACTAGCTCTGCTTTTCTTTCTTGCTGCTACAGTTCATGACATTCCTCCCTCTTGTCTCTTTTAATCTTCTTTTTCTCTTCAGCAAAGGCCACTAGATTTGCTTCCTGCTGCCAGTTGAATAAATAAGTTCCAGCTGTCATAGTCAATCATAAAAGTTGCTTGACTTCCTTTTTTTTACGTTATTCAGTGTAATTTAAATTATTCTGAAAGGGGTGCGTGTAAGATATAGTGCTTTCTTCTCGTACATGGGGAAATTATTCTGTAAAGAACAACGGTGGTCATTCTTTTGATCAGATGCTTCATTCCCTTCTCTCCCATCTGCAAAGATAATAGATAAAAAGTTCACATTGTGCAGAATTTTCAGAAGAGACTCTAATGAAAAACATGTGGCTGCTGGCCTGGAGCTTCAATTAAATAAGCATTTTTCTCCAATTTGGTTAAATTATATTCTTACTGCAACTGAAAAAAATTAGCCATTCATTGAACAAAATGGGTTCAGTGTAAGATTGTCCTTCACAGCCACATAAATATATCTTTTCCCAAATTATTAGATTTCCAACAGAGATAGTAGGATTGATGGAGTAGTCAGTGGCAACAGAAGGAAATAATGTTTGTGTGGACCTTTATTACCTACCATTTATCTGTGAACAAGCTGAACTAAATGAAGCTTACAGTCTGTTTGCTTACAATTATAGTTATTCCAGCATTGTTTTTTTCAGCAATATAATTTGTAGTAGAACTAAAAATCTTTGCTGATGTACTGCAAATCACTCGCTGTGGACATTATAGTAGGAGAATTGTGTTAGCCTATGGCAGCAAAAAATCAAAATGTTACCAGACTCATTCATAAACCTACCAAAATATTCAGACATTTCTACTGGCTCTCTCTGTTTTATCTAAAAAACATTCTCTGTTTTTATTTGACAAAAAAACAGCAACAAAAAAACTCCAAAGTCTTTTTTTTTAAGAGAGAGAGGGAGAGATGATAATAATTTGATGTCCATTGTCACTCCTACTGTAGAAATTGAAACATGCTCCAGGACTCAAATATACAGAGAATTTTTAAAAGATCCTATCTTAAGGGTGATCTCTGGAAATATACTTGATATCTGAAGCAAACAATGGGTGAACCAGGATCCAAAACTGGAAATTTCTGCATGATGCTCCTGTTTGTTCCATCTTTCAGATAACTTTTAAAGCAGTAAGTTACAAAAAGCGAACTAATAGCCCTTCCAAGAGTACTATCATAAATAGACCTCAAAAAGTTGTTCATCCTTGGGGGAAGAATTTTGGATATGGGATTGATCTAGAGAAATGGCAAAAATTGTGGTCTCAAAATTATAAAATGACAATGTCAACAGCATATAAAGAAAATTTGTATAAGATGTTTTACAGGTGGCATTTCCCCGACAAGAATGGCAAGAATGTTCAAGAATAAATCTGAAAAATGTTGGAAATGTCATCAGACACCTGCCTCTTATTACCATATGTGGTGGACTTGTGCGGATGCTAAAAATACTGGACTAAAATCCACGCGTGGTTGGAAAAAATGACAAAAAAACGTATACATTTGAAACCAGAGATATTTTTATTGGGAATTTTACCTGAAATATATAGTAAAGACTTGAAATACCTGATTGTAAATGTGTTAACAGCGGCTAGGATTGTATTTGCTAAAAACTGGAAAAATGAGAAAACACCATCACAGGAGGAAAACATTAAGAAAATATTGGAATGTGCTGAAATGAGCAGACTGACATTTGAAATTAGAGAACAGGATGATAAACAATTTTATAAAGTTTGGGATCTATTCTATCAATGGTTAGACAATAAAGTATAGTAACAAAATATGTAGACTTTTAAAAATACTAAATATATAAAGATGTATTCTTTCCTTATTATATCTACAAAATGATTTTAGGATAGATTTGGGATGATAATATGAATTGTCACAAAACAAATTAAGTAAAATATGATTATTTCCTAAAGCATGAATGAATAAAAGTATAGTCAAATGATTGATTAATAATGATACCAATGTATTTAATATTGGATTGAAAATACGAGATCATATACAATGTAATTGTAATTGAAGACTACGAAATGGAAGCACAAAACAATTTGTAAACCAACCAGCACACTGTATGTACATATATGGAAGATGGCCTGATGTTTTTATGTTTTGTTTGTTATTGTTTGTTTTAAAAACCAATAAAAAATAATAAAAAATAAAAAAATAAAAAAAGCTGTTCATCCTTCTTCTGCTTGAAGAGCTGCCTAATGTTTGCTTTAAAGGTAAAGGGCCTTAAAAATTACCTGTCAATAGCTAGCAAGACAAACTGAGAAGGCCCACAAAAAGTCTATAAACCACAGTAGATATGGTGCTAGAAGGAGAAAAATGGGTTTGTTTGGAATTGGAACTATGGAATGCAGAAAGTAGGTGATCACTTGAAGCAGAGGAATCCATAGACATTAATGAAATTCTTACATTGATCATTTTTTCTTGCACATATCTATTATCTTACAGATAACAGATAACAGATAATCAGAGTTGGAAGGGACCTTGTAGGTCATCTAGTCCAACCCCCTGCCCAAGTGGGAGACCCTACACCATTTCTGACAAATGGTGGTCCAATCTCTTTTTGAAAGTCTCAAGCGATGGCGCTCCCACAACTTCCGAGGGCAACTTCTGTTCCATTGGTTGATTATTCTCACTGTTAGAAAGTTTCTCCTTATTTCCAGGTTAAATCTCTCTTTGTTCAGTTCCATTATTCCTTGTCTGGCCTTTGAGTGCATTAGAAAATAGCTTGAACCCTTCTTCTCTGTGGCAGCCCCTCAAATATTGGAACACTGCTATCATGTCTCCCCTGATCCTTCTCTTCATTACACTAGCCATGTCCAGTTCCTGTAACCATGCTTCATATGTTTTAGTCTCCAGTCCCCTAATCATCCTGGTTCCTCTTCTCTGTACTTTTTCTAGAGTCTCGACATCTTTTTTATAGTGTGGTGACCAAAACTGGATGCAGTACTCTAGGTGTGGTCTTACTAAGGCTTTATAGAGTGGTATTAGTACCTCACTTGATCTTGATTGTATCCTCTGTTAATGCAACTTAGGGTTGCATTTGCTTTCTTGGCTGCTGCTGCACACTGCTTGCTCATATTTAGCTGGTTGTCCACTAAGACTCCAAGATCCCTCTCACAGTTACTGCTGTTAAGCCTAGTTTCACCCAGGCTATATGTGTATTTTTGGTTTTTCTTGCCTAAGTGTATGGATGATGAGTGAATGTCCTTGTTTAGTGACTGTCTCACATACAATAATTTGCAATGAAGATGGCAATGAAAAAGTAACGTGGTGTCCAATCCTCTCATTTATAACTTTGCAAGTCTATGAACTAAAGGAAAGCTGAAGTAAGATCATAAGCACAATCATGAGTTCATGAGTTGTTGGGTGGAAAAGGAGAAAAATAGCAAGATTTCATAGTACACTCTTCCTCTATGCTGCCAACCCAGATTCTCATGATAGATCTACCTTACTCTTTAATGGAGTGCTTGTTTGGTCATCAGTCTTGCTCCCTGCTATCATCCACCATATTTCAGGAACATTTTACTCACTCTTTCTGTTAGATCGGGTACAGACGAGACGCGAGACCAGTGAACTTCAAGATCTTTATTTAAAGTTAAGACCTGTACAAGATCTTGGAGCTGCGGCAACCCTTCATATAGGGATTGCTTGCGGCTTGCCGGCCAATGACAGGGCTTTGAATCTCCGCGATCGGCTCGGCCAATCGCGGTTGATTCTTAGAAAGCCAATCACGGCCATTCAGTGGACCAATCGGAAAGCGGTCCGTGTGGTCAGATTTCATCATTTGGAGTATGTTAATATAGAACACTTTCAGCCCATAGGTACTGTCTAATCTCAAGCCCCATGATTAAAGAAATGTAAGAAGTAAGATTTGGGATTTATTTATTTTTATTAAATTTGTTTTCCACTCATTTCACCACAAGGTGACTTTTGACCTTGAATATATGCATTATTTCACATTCAATCTGAGTGCGTGGGAGTTATCCCATCCAACTCCAATTTAAGAATATTAAGCCATTAGTAAGGAGACCCTGGAGGATCTTGAAATCAGCTACAAACACAAACAGGCCTATGAGCAATCTTGTATTTTCATTTATATCAATTATTTACTTATTAAATAGAAATATATATTAGCAAAATACATTTTGATTTTTAAATTCTTTTTATTTATTCTCTCTTTTGGTGATGTGATCATCATTAACACTACATCTTTAGTTATGACTCTTGGCTTGTTTCTTGTCTTCTAAAATGGAATGTTGTTGGATCCAGATGTATGTATGTATGTATGTATTTCTTTCTTTATATAAATGATTCTAGGCAGCAAACACATAGATAGATAGAATAGATAGAATTCTTTATTGGCCAAGTGTGATTGGACACACAAGGATTTTGTCTTGGTGCAAATGCTCTCAGTGTATATAAAAGAAAAGATACATTCATCAAGAGTCAAGAATCATAAGGTACAACACTTAACAATAGTCATAGGGTACAATAAGCAATCAAATCATACTAGGAAACAGTCAATATAAATTATAAGGATACAAGCGACAAAGTTACAGTCATACAGTCACAAGTAGGATGGGTGATAAGGAGTGATGAGAAGATTAATAATGATAGTAATACAGACTTTGTAAATAGTTGGACAGTGTTGAGGGAATTATTTGTTTAGCAGAATGATGGTGTTGAGGAAAAAACTATCCTTGTGTCTAGTTGTTCTGGTTTGCAGTGCTCTATAGCATGGTTTTGAGGTAGGAGTTGAAGCAGTTTATGTCCAGGATGTGAGGGGTCTGTAAATATTTTCACAACCCCTTTTTGACTCATGCAGCATACAGGTCCTCGATTGAAGGCAGGTTGGTTGTAATGGTTTTTTCTGGAATCCTAATTATCCTCTGAAGTCTATGTCTGTCTTGTTGGGTTGCAGAACCAAACCAGATAGTTATAGAGGTGCAGATGATAGACTCAATAATTCCTCTGTAGAACTGGATCAGCAGCTCTTTGGGCAGTTTGAGCTTTCTGAGTTGGTGCAGAAAGAACATTCTTTGCTGTGCTTTTTGATGACGTTTTTGATGTTAGGTATCCATTTTAGGTCTTGTGATATGATATCTAATGCCCCTTCTTCCTCCTATTTTCCCCACAACAACAACCTGTGAGGTGAGTCGGGCTGAGAGAGAAATTGATTGGTCTAAAGTCACCCAGCTGGCTTTCATTGCCAAGGTGGGACTTGAACTCACGATATTCCGGTTTCTAGCCTAATGCCTTAATCACTAGACCAAACTCCTTTGTTATAGCTTCATATTGTTCAAACCTTACATTTACTCTACTTCAAAAAAGGTAGTTCTCACACAAATCTTACATTTAAAAGGTATAGGAAATGACAATTGAATTGTGTTTCTGCTTTCATTTGACAAACACTTATTAAGTAGTTTTCCAAGTCCTCCAGCAATTTTTCTGTAGCCAGAGTGGGAGGGAAGAGGTCGAGAACTGTTGTTTTGGGAGGTTTATGGTCCAACCTGAGAGAGGGCAACAGGAAATCTGATTGCTATATTTAATTACCTGCCTCTCTCTCTCTCTCTCTCTCTCTCTCTCTCTCTCTCTCTCTCTCTCTCTCTCTCTCTCCAAAATATAGAGAAGAAAAATCTTATTCAGAGCAAAAGTTGCTCACAGCCCAGATGTCAAGGGAACTTAGATGACCTAAGGTCAACATATGTAAGATGTAAACAGCAGGAGAAGAAAGGCCTTTTCTAACAGAACAGAGGGGGAGCATTTAATAATGTGAAGAATCTACCATCTGCTCCTCTCTTTGAAATATTGACTGAAAGGGAAAGATAATAGCAGGAGAACCTAACTGTGCAGCTCCAGTTGAAGAATCTAATTCAGTACTTTCGGGAAGGAAAATGTACTTGCTCTTCATAGAATTATAGCTCCATAATAAAAGAGAAGTGTTGAATGAATTAGAGCAAAAGTAGATTACAATCTGTGCTCTTTATATGTGTCTGTGAATGTGTGTGAGAAATGTTTTTCAAGTTTTTGTTTTGTCTTTGCCTTAATTATATTTCTTCACCTGCAGCTATGGCAAAACTCAATAACCATAATGTGCTTTGGCTACTGTTTTGAAAGATTATTCAATTCTCTCAAACTGATCCATTAAAACAGATATTTTTAACATCGAAGGGTTTAATATGACAAAGGGAGAGAACCATTAAATCTATGATTGGAGAGCAATCTTGTTAACTGTATTTGCTTTAATGGAAATGATGTCAAATCACGTTTTATTTTTGTCCTGGCTCTATCCACTCTCTCTCTCTTTTTTTTTGAAATATGCCCTCCCACACACAACTTTCAACAAGTGTGGCCCTTATTCCAGAAATAGTTTCCTAGCTCAGGTCTATAATTCCAGATTGATGGAATTTAAGTAGCCAGGTCTTCTGAAATAAAAACATATGGCACTTGTGATTAATTTGGATGCCATTTCTGCAATTAGTAAGGCAATGAATATTCCTTTTTAATTGGATTAAATACCAAGTTCAGGGGAGATCTAGATACTGGCTTAGTCGGAGAACAAGGTCACGGTCTTTAGAACTTTTCTTTCTTTCTCTCTGGTTGCAATCCAGATCGTTCCGTGATAATGTTTATTTACATTTAAGGAAAAAGTTCTGTTGGTATCAATATATAAAAACAGCACACACACACACACACACACACACACACACACACACTGCTCTTATATGAAAACCACTGTCAGAAAGAACAGAGCAACAAATAGAATTTAAAAGCCATAATCAATGCAACATAACTTCATGATGAAGTAACAAAAATGATAACATATGGTAATAACAAAATGGTTCTCAAAATGAGGAAATGAAAATACGCTAATTAATTAAATGTGAGAAATGTTTATGGCTGTCCAACTTGAGCATTGTAACCCTGGGTAGCTTATTAAAAAAGAACTCAGAAAAAAAAAAACCAAGAAGGTTTATGATTCCATTAAAATAAAAACAAATACTTCACAGGCACTTGATCAGGAACATGTTGAATAAGTGATCAAGAAAGGTCCTTCATGCTGGGCAAAACATTCCAAAGGAAGGATATTATCACAGATAAGTCTTTTTCTTTCTTTCTAGTAGCTGTCCACTTTGTCTCCTTCAGTGGTAATACCTAGAGAAGATCCTTGGGTGAAGATCTTAGAATCCTAATAAGTAATTGCAGAAAAAGATTCTCTTTTGGATACTTTGCAGTCATGAGCTTTGGGCTATGTTATCTTCCAGCTCCCCAAGATAGCACTGCAGAAATATGGGAGTAAAATGGCTACATAATAGGAATGTGATATTCTAACATTTTATTGAGAATTATGCCTGGTATTGGTAGCAGGTATTCTTCAGGCTCAAAATCACCCTCAAAAATGGCTGTTTTTCAGGATAAAGGGATTAAAAATAAGAAGCAGTCTCACAGATACCTTCCATTCTTACCTTTATAGCAATAGCACTTAGATTTATATACCGCTTCACAGTGGTTTACAGCCCTCTCTAAGCGGTTTACAATATCAGCATACTGCCCCCAACAATCTGGGTCTCCATTTTATCGACCTCAGAAGGATGGAAGGCTGAGTCAACCTTGAGCTGGTGAGATTCGAACAGCCAAATTTCAGGCAGTTGGCAGTGAGCAGAAGTAGCCTGCAGTACTGCATTCTAACCACTGTGCCACCGCAGGTCTATCCTTAAAACAAAACAAAAAATATATATGAAAGAAATAAGATTTGCCCCTTCAGGCATTTCTACCACAACACTGGAGGGTCTCTGAAAGTTCACAAAATTGAGCTGACGTTGGAGCCCCAACCTTTCAGTATTACTCATTTCCTGCTTCATGGCTTGAGGCTAAGACCTTGAAGTAAGTGCAGGACCATATAATACACCCCCTAGCCCACCAGTGACTCTGTTATCTTCCAGATATTGCCCATATTCAGGCCTTCACTGACCTGAATCACCATAGCTTTGGATAGACTTGCTCATTAAGTCCTCCCTCTGATATCTGCACACCAAGAGAGGAATCAATGTGCATTTGAATAAGGAAATTGGAGCTATCCATTCTCCCAGGCTGCCCAGCTGCAACCTACAATGTCTGAGGGTTTGGATCAGTGTTTCTCAACCTCAAAGCCTTACAGTGTGTAGACTTCAACTCCCAGAACTGAAGTCCCAGAAGTCCACGCATTTAAAAAACTACTATTATAGATGTTACAAATAAACTGGGGTTAAAAATAGCAGGCAGCAGAAAGCCACATATGCACTGATGGTCTCTTTAAGGCAACACCCCTCACCTCTTTCTGGCCTAAGTGCAGAGCTTTCTTTCCTCATTTCCTTCCTGCTAAAGTGACCTGTTATGTTTGAGCATCAGTGGTATAAATCCGGGCCAAAAAGCAGCAATGAATAGCTTTCTTTTCTCATAAGGCTTAGCAATGGAAAATTGACTTTGCTTCTAGATTTTAGCAGCAAGCTATTTTGTTTCTAGACTTTAGAAGCAAATTAATTTTTAAAATAATTTTATATGTGCAGGAAAAAAAAACAAGACAAAGTTGTCATTCTTTTGTCACCTTTTTAAAAGCAAAATCCTTTCAGATTAAGTTGCAAGACAGCTTCAGAAAAGAAGTGTGGGGTGAGAAGGAGCACAGAAGGGTGCAGTTTTGTGACATATCCACCCTGGCCAGCTAGTGCTGTCTTACTACTGAAAACTACACAACCAGTTTCAGTAGAGGAATCTATAAGATCAATGTTTATCTAGTAGAACAGTGTTACTCAGTCTTGGCAACTTTAAGAAGTCTGGACTTCAACTCCCAGAATTCTCTGGCCAAGATTCTGGCAAGGGAATTCTGGGAGTTAAGGTCCAAACATTTTAAAGTTTTTCCAAGGTGGAAAAATACTTCATTAGAATAATCTTCAGTATTTTATTCATACCCAATGTCAACCCTGAAGCTGGCCAAACTGTGGCCATGTTCTTTTTGTAGTTTTCTATAGGGAGGTTTCTCTACTCACTGCTTCAGGGCTGACACATCCTGGAGCAAAGAGGCCAGGGAGGGGGGACAGCTGGGGTGTTGTAGCCAAAATAAAATTCTTTCTCCTGGGAATCAAGGACGTTGGTGCAGGTGTCCAAAAGGTGGAGACTGAGGTCACCTAGCAACTGGACTGCATGCTGATTGGACCATGTGACTGTAGACTCGGGGGGGGGGGAGTGACAACGTTTTACCTTTAATTGGATAAAAAAAACGGTGGCAACTTAGAACCGGTTTTCCACCAGGAATGTGCCAATTTGATACGTCCTAATAAAATGTTCTTTGAGGAACTTGCCTGCCTCAGAGTTCTTATTGAAGGGGGTGTATTACTTGGACCTCTGACACCCAGGCAGAAAACCAGCCACTGATCGCTAAACATGATCAGTGACTGGTTTTCTGGCTGGGTAAGCTGGTTTCTAGATTTTATAGCCTGTGGCTGAGTTGCATATTTTCTAGGTCAATCAAGTAGGTACTAAAATATTGGGTATGAGCACTATGTTCCCCACAAATGGCCTCAAGACAAGTCTAATGAACAAATCTAGGTCAGTCGCCTGAAGCATGAGATCTCCAGGGATTTCAAATTTGACAATGTCTCTGCTAATGAAATGGGATGTTGTTAATACCATGCACACATGCACATGCGCACACACATCCATGTCCACATGGAATTGAAAACAAATTCCATGCTGGGTTTGGTTTTTTTTTTATATTTAAAACAAATCAAAGATTGTGTGTGAGCTTTCTTTCAATATATAATGTTATCATCACATATAATAAATACTGTACATGACATTAATCCTGAAACTAAAAAAAATCCTTATTTACATTTAAGGAAGTTTGTCTTATTTATGAATCTTAAAAATACACAATTGAATAAACTCATACTGAAAGATCTGAGGTTTTTTTTTATTTGCATCTTCCAACTACTATAGTAATTACTACTACTGTAATGCAGTCATGGTACCATTCCTCTTGAGATTCATATGTACTCCACTCTGCCATAATTAAATAAGCCTTAATGTTGCAACCTCTCACAATATGGGGAATATCTAACACCAACAGTCTACGAGAAAAAATTCCTTTGGACTTGATCAGGAGAAGGTAAGCAAAACTTCTTCCCTCCCTTCAACTTTTGTAGTTAATGGTTGCGGTGTTGGCTAAATTTCCTATCAGAGTGAGATTATGGATTTCAGAAGAGGTAAATTACTTAGTATGAGGGTTAGGGTATTAACTGAAAGCTAAAAACAATGGAAGAAAAGAAACAGAAAATCTCATAGGTCCTGCAGGAATTAATTTTATCTTCCAAGCATGAATAACAATAGCATTGTTAGAGTTATATATTGTTTTGCAATGCTTTACAGCTCTCTCTAAGCGATTAACGGAGTCAGTATATTGCCCCATTTTACCGACCTCGGTCCTCATTTTACTGACCTCGGAAGGATGGAAGGCTGAGTCAACCTTGAGCCTGGTGTGAATTGAACTGCCAAATTGCAGGCAGCTGGCAGTCAGCAGAAATAGCCTGCAGTACTGCACTCTAACCACTGCGCCACCAGAGCTCAGACTGCATGAATGCAGACATTGTCACAGTACAGATAGAAAAAAGTAGGACCAAGGAGAGAAAGGAGGAGGGGAATCAGATCAATCCATAATAAATAATAAAAAAGGGCAGGGACTTAATCTGCATCTAGCTTCATGTTTCCTTGGATATTTCTTTTGATTCACCAAGTTTCCTTCTCATTCTCAGTGTCTCAATGCTTACTTGGCTGAACCAAACAGGAGAGATTTCCCCCTTCTGTGATGGGTGATACAGGAAAAAAAGGTAAAATGGCATTACCTCTCTCCCCATTTACAGCTAATTTTATTTGGGAGAGGAAAGACACTTCTTTCTCCTTATTGGGTCTCTTAGAATTTGCATTTTCTGGCCTTTGCTTGGTTCTTGCTTGGCATTTAAAATGGTTGATTAATTCATTCACATCTGAATCTCTGGAGTGTTATCTTCCTCTTTCCTTGAAGGATTAAGAGATGTTTAAGGCTTTTTTGAGCCTCAGCCAACAGTCCCTTGAGAAAGGGAATCCCTGCATTAAAAGTAGCGGTGTGGTAAATTGCTTCAATGGGAAAAAGAAAAGATTCTGGAAAAAAAAGAGCTTTATACATTCCAAGCTTTATCCTGGGACTTGGATCAATTTTGGTACATGTTGTATTGTGGGTGACAAGAAAGACTCAGATCCAAGGTAACGATAAGAATTTCTTTATTCAAGTAACAGCAACAACCAGCAAAAGCCCCGCCTGACAATTATCCTTTTATAAGGGGCTGTCAGACAGGCCAACCAATCAGCTCTAAGTATTTTCCCGCCTAATCGGCAGACCAGAGGGAAAACTTTCTTTCTTTAACAGAACAGAACAGTACAGGCTGCCTCAATCTGGAGATCTAAAATAGAGCAACTGATCTGCTGCTGCTAGAAAATGTATGCTGCTTATTTATGTTTTGCTCAGTTTGTATAAATCAAAATGAATTAACATGCACCTTAAGTAAATCAAATTTGAGTATTGCTCCTGGATCTTTCTGCTTGTACCAATGGAGTTCATCTAAATCTCAGCAATATTCTGCTGTTTCCTCCATGAAACTCAAAATGACAAACATGGTTCTTCCCTTCCTATTTTGTCCAAGATCTTGTCCCATCTAACCTTCAGTACAAGTAGAAGAATATCTAAGTTCAGGGAGCAAATTACATGGCTAGATAGCCTGTTGAGCCTGTCTCTAGGCTAGGGGGTCTCCAAACTTCACAACTTTAAGCATGACTGGTTGAAGAATTTTGGGAGTTGGTCCACAAGTCTTAAAGTTGCTCACTTTGGAGAGTCCTGTTCTAGGTTCGGCTGAAATATGATGACTTCCCTGCTCCCCCATATTTTCAAATCCCATTAATTCTGGGATCCCTTCGCCCAATGCCTAGATCATGTTCATTCTCTATCTTCAAAGCATTCCATATCACAGATTCAAGTTACCCATATTAATTCCTATTGCCATGTTATCAGGCTGGATGTTGGATTTTGGAGGTGGGAGCAGGCAGGAGGTATTAAATCTTTTGATGCTTACTTCAGAATAACTGTCTGTCTCTCCTCATAAGATACAGCAAGGGCTATAGCTAATTCATTCACTACATTTGCACGTAACACATTTCCATATTCGTTTCCCAATATCTCTAAGTAGTGCTGCAAATATTCTTTGTTTGAAACCCTGGAGATCTGTTTCTGTTTTGGACAGTGTTGAACAAGATAGAGAGAAGATTTGCAGTTCTGTATGTTACTATATTAAGCATTTCAGTCAACTTTAATATGGCAGAAAGTGCTCCCAAGTAACTTGTATAAACATTAGATCTCTATTGTCCCTTGGGAATATGTCTCTTATTTAGTTTAGGTTAGTTTTTTGTCATTGCACCTTGTACAATGAAATTAAATATAATCTTCAGTGTATATTATGACTATGAAAATAAACACAACCACACATCCTTCACATTCTGTACATTGAATTGAAAATCCCTGATATTGCATTAATATTGCAATATACAGTAGAATTCAATAGAGTTACTGTTCTGGGATAGAAACTGTTTTTCAGCCTATTTGTCCTTGTTGTATAATATGTTTTATAATATGTATAAAACTGATTAGGAATAAAACAAATAAATAAATGACAATATTCATCTATCTTTACTGTAGTTAGTCTGACTTGTTGTCTTAATGTCTATGGAGATTCTCAGTCATCCAGGCCATGGTTGTCCCAAAGGTGCTTTTTCAAGAGGCAACATGTTTTTCTTCTTCAGCTCTGAAGAAGAAGCTTCTTGGATGAGAAGTGAAACCCCTTCAGAGAAAAACCAGAAAGCCCAGTTGCCTCTTGAAAAAGCACCTTTGGGATGACTTGTTGGTTTACTAAACAAAACAGAAATAACAACATCAACATCCAGTTTATCCATGTTAGGTAACACAATCAGTAAACTCAGCATTTATGCAGATAACAGTGGTAGGAGAAACTAAACCAGGAGATGCCATGTGTTATTTTGTAGAGGATGCATGACCAGTTCTTCATCAGGTCAGTTAAGGAATAAATTAAAGGGCAGCTGAGAGCAGACTACAAATTGTGCCATAAAAACACATATGGCAGTGTCATATGTATGCTTTTGACACAGCCTCATATTTACTGAACTGTGGCTTATTCAATTAACCAAATGTTCTCATTCACACAATACATTGAAACATAAATAGCCAGACAAGCTGAAGTTGCACAACATAATATGTTAAAATGTGATGAGCAATTCTGTGTTTCAGTGCGTCATGCAAACAAATCCATTCTGTAGTGAAATGGACAATTTACTTATTTATGAAGTTTTTATAGGCAACCCCAATCTGTTATAGCTCTGGGTGGCTTACAAAATAAACAGTAGAAATACAGGTTTTGTTTGATTTTTTTTTTTAAAGTCATCAAGCATGTCCAAAAGCCATCATCTACTCCAGTGTTTCTCAACCTCACAATTTAAGTTATGTTCATCTTAGTTTTGCCCTAAGATAAAATCATAATATTGGAATGGAGGGTTGGAATTGGGAAAAGAGGAGGAAGCAAATTGTTTTAAAAGTCTTCTTCCATAATCACAGGTCTGATATCCATTGTAGCATCCAGAACAGGGATGTCCAACCTTGGCAACTTTAAGGCTTATGGACTTCAACTGCCATGCTGTTTGGGGAATTCTGGGAGTTGAAGTCCACAAGTCTTAAAGTTACTGAAGTTGGACATCCCTGATCTAGAATGTGAGAAGAAAGATGTGAAATCCCAGGCACCATATCCAGACACGTTCCATATTTTAGTTAAATCATGCTATCTAGTAACCTAGAAATGAGTTACCTGTGGGCTATATCTATTCCCCAAGCTTCATTTTAATACCTTCCTATAATTTAAGGGATTAAATTCTCTGTCCATTTCTCTGTTGCTCCATCAGAATATAACTCTCTGAAAACTGAACAGAATGGGACAACATTTGGTATGGTGGGAGAATATAGCAAAAGAAAGTCTGGATTTGAAAATGCGCCAGATCAGACTTGAAGCTGTGCAGAAAACCATTTCAGAAAAAAATAATCTGTCCTTGTATCTCTATGGTAGGCTATAGCTCAGAATGCTACCCACTATTCCAAGGCAGACCTCAAGGTCCAATTTCTTTCTTGGTTGTTCTCTTGTTTCTCTGTATTTTAGTTCCATTTTTAAAAAGGACATACAACGGTCCTAGCAATACATCTAATATATGAATTAATACTTGTATTTGAAAAGGAGACACCACATTAGCCATAGCATTTTCACTCTTTTGAATAATTCAGTCATGTTAACGACAGGATGCAGTCTTGACAATCCATGTCAAAGCCCAGCATGGGAAACTAAAAGTGACTCCAGGTGAAAGGAGAAGCAAAAGCAGGAAAATGGAAAGAATGAAAAAAAAATCACAGGCCTTGCTAGACTGAAGGCCTCAGCTGCTCTTCCAGTGCTTCCCTGGTTCAGCAAAAGATCTCAGTAAAAGCCAAAAGAAATGGAAAGAATCTGAGACTGTAAAAACATTACACCGAAAAGGTAACCTGACCCTTTTTTGTGAATGTTTACTTTTAAAGCTGTTACATGATGCAGACTAACCTGGGAGCGAGCTGTACTGCCTATAACAATATTTATTTCTGAGTGGGTAGGTAAGGAATCCGTGGCCAAGCTTGGTTTGAAGCAGATATCTATATATATATGCCATAAATTCCCTGCCAGGAAATGTCATTGTTCTCACACTTCTAACATAAATATATCCCCATGCAATCATCTTTCAACTCATGCCTTCAAGAATGACATTCAGAATGCAACCCTCTCAAAAGTAAACACGCGGTGGGCAAGCCCAGCTATTATTGTGAAAAGCAGCCATTTAGAAATGAATGTTCCTGCAGGCGTTGTATCTATCTGTTTCTCTCTGCACATCTCTTTCCTGCCTTCCAGTGGGGCCAGGATTTTGCAACCCAGATCTTGTCCCTATAGAAAAGAGCCTCGAGGGATGAGTGTTTAATTGCAAATGCTTAGTTTAGATGAGGGTTTATATGGAAATAAGTATTTTCCTGCCTACTGCTTGTGCCTGCATTTGCACAACCACTTGTTATTGAATTAAGCCATTTTCAGCACACTAGGTTGCAATGAACCCTGAACAATCATATAGACCAGGCTTTGGCTAATAAAAATCCAATTTGAGTGGATTGTTGTGTAAATATATGTACTAGAACTTGACCTGATTAAGCACATGGCATGAACACAGCCTATTAATAAAAGATAAAAGAGAAAATATGCAACTCTGTGCAATTTACAAGTAGTACTCAACTTAGGATCACAGTTGAGATCAGCATTTACACGGCTAAGCAAATGTTATAAATGTTATAAATTTTTTGCCATGGTTGTTAATCAAATCCCTGCAGTTGTTAAGTGAATTGTGTGATTGTTAAAGAAATCTGGCTTCCCCCATTGATTTGCTTATTGCAAGTTGGCTGGGAAGATCGCAAACGGAGATCCCATGATTTGAGGATGCTGCAACTGTCATAAATACATGCCAGTTGCCAAGCAGCCAAATTTTGATCATGTGATTGTGGGGAATGTTGTGATGATCATAAGTGCAAAGCCACTAAGTAACTTTTTTCAGTGCAGTTGTAAGTTTGAATGATTTATTCTTCACAGCCGTCAATATCATGACAGAATTCTGTATCTTGAGGAAGGAAGAAAACATCCTCCATGTTTCTCTAGTTGTCTCCAAGAATGAGATATTGATTGCAATCTGCTAAGCCTGAGAGTCCAGATCTTCCTCATAAGACAAATTCTCTATAGGGGATGTCATAACGTTATACTACAATTACTTATGGAATATGCTTATGGCGATACCCTGTGTGTCCATATGTTAGACTAGGATGAAGGAGATGCAGGTCCCATGTCATCCTTGGCCATTAAATTCACTAAGTCACTTTGGGTCTGCTCTGATTTTTTTTTCGACCCATAGGATTTTATTATGGGGAAAAGTGGAAGCTGTTAGAGAAAAGACAGAAGATAAATCTAAATATGGAAAGCATAATGGTTCTGCGTTTCAAAAAATATCAGCCTAGAGCAGAGCCATAAAAGAACCATAATAATAACAATTATAACCACAATAATGAAAAATGTATAGCATGGGAAGGTAACATATGGAGTGATCTACAGCAGGACTTTCTAACCATAAGAAGGTTGCAAAGCCTGCTTGGCAAAATAGCTGCTACTCAGTAGCTACTTTGGATTCTCCCAATCACTCGCTATGAGTCAGTGTTGACTGAGATTGATGGGGAATATTTCAAAATAAGACATCAGGCTACCTCTTCCCAAGACAGCACAGGCACTGATGATCTGGTACTGTTCTTATGCTGCTGTAGATGTAAGGCATCAATAATATATAATGTCAATATGGACATTTGATTACCACAGAGTGAAACTGATTCATTTCACATTGCAACACGGCCCACTCCCCAGTACAGTTTGATATGTAGCCTTATCCAAAATTGCTCCAAGGAATGGACTAAGGCTGTCAATTATTCTTCTACTTTTTGCTTCTACTTCAGAAATTTGTATTATTTCAAATGCACATCTCTGCAGACATGGATTTTTTTATTTCAGTTCTGCCTAAAAAGCTCTGCCACTTTTTTTTGGAAACCGCTTCCCTTAATGTATATTTTGAAACATAAACTAAGTTGATTGGTTCGTAATGAAAAAGTTTGTAATTTGATATTCCTATATGAATTTTCCTCCATCTTAAAACAAATACTCCAAATCTGGCAATTGTTTTTGATACCTGCTAGCATGTTACAGAGTTATGTGAGGTAATATTTTTTCCATTTTCATTAAATTTTATTTAGCTTTCAAAATTTAAAAACATAAAATAAAACTTTATACATCATTATATCAACATCAAGACATCTTTTACATTTCCTTATCAACCTTTTATATACACATTTATTTCATTATACAATTTTAACTTAATATATAAATAAATATAGATAGATATGAATATAGATATAATTATTTATATAGTTTCTTATTCTTTACCTAATTGTCATTTTGATTTTTTTTATTCTTAAACCATTCATACCAGGCATCCCAGACATTATAATATATTGACTTTTCTTTGTCTCTTAATTTCATTGTTAGTCTGTCCATCACTGCACAGTATAATTTTTTTTTTATAACAACATCCTCTGATGGTACATTTTCCTGCTTCCAAAATTGTGTGTAGGAAATCCTAGCAGCTGTTAAGATATGTAGCATAATGTACTTATCTTTTTTATTATCTTTTTCTGTTATTATGCCTGATAACAATAGTTCTGGTTTGGGTTCAATTTTCTGTTTTGTTATTTCTTCTATCCATAATCGAATTATGTTCCAATATTTTACTATAAAGAAATATACATCATTTCTAATAGTCTAAATACACCAAACAGTTTGTCCAGGACAATAATCCACAACCACTCCAGAGCCAAAGACTGGGTACAATTTTTAACTGGGTACAACTTTTAATGTCCTTCATCAGTAGACTCAAGCATATTCTGTTGGGAGAAAAAGCATAAACTAGAATTGATTTATCACTGATTGATTGATTACCTGCCATCAAGTTGTTCTCAACTCTTAGAGACCACATGAATTTTCTCCATGACAATATATTGCTAAACTGTTCTTTCAAGTCTCACAACAGTATAGTCATTGCCATTGTAACTTAGCCCATTCATCTTGCCGCTGGTCTCCCACTTTTCTTTACTTCCACCCTGCCCAGTATAAAACAGGATCTTCACATATTCTGCTTGAAATAGCATAATTTGAACCTGGTCATTTTTGCCTCAAGTGAGGAATCTAGATTAGTTTGTTTGATGATTACATTGGTTTGTTTTCTTGGCTGTCCCAATATTCTCCAGAGTCTTCTCCAACACCAAAGCTCCAAGATGTTGACACTCTTCTTATCTCCATTGAAGTCAATCTTTCACTTTTATAGAGTATAACAGGATATATCATGACTTGCATGATCTTTATAGGAATAGACATATCAAAGCATTTAAACAGAGTCCGCTTTGACAAGACAGGCAGCATACAAATTTGATAAATAAATAAATATTCAAAGCCTTCATATTCTACCAAGAACTAGTCACATAGAAATATGTGACATGCACAACTTAATATATTTGCGTATGTATGTTTGGGATTGGCTTCAAGTGGATTTGGCAACTTTAGGTTGACAAAATGAAAATTGATTTTGCATCTAGGATTGCCATCTATGCTACCAAAAAGCTAAATGTGGCCCTTGGATTGATAAAAATTGTCCACCCTATTTTAAACTTGCAAATCATGCAACTACTGTATAACCTTTAGCTTACTCTAGTGCATGTGGAGCCACAAAAACAACTGAAATGAACCATCAGTATTCTACTATGTAATTTCTTAAAACAGTGATACAAAGCAGATAAAGTTATTGCTTGTCAAAAACTAATTCAATGTGATCAGCATTCAATCATTTGCACAGCTAAGGTCATTGGGCCAATGCAACTGCTTCCCAAATAGCTGCACAAGTATTTTCCAGAGACAAGCTTTAGAGCATGGCTGAGCATGTTGAATTAATCTATTTTAGAACAGAAATTTAAAGGGAAAATACCAAGTTTTCCCCAACAAAAGTAATGCAAATTGAAGACGTTTTAAACTCACATTCATCAATAATGGGAAAAACAATTTCATAGGACATGTAACAGGGTGTTAACCCTTGCTACTTAGAGAATTCTGGGTGTTGGTTCACAAGTCTTAAAGTTGTCAAGGTTGGAGAATTCAAACACATAATAAGTCTTAAAGTTGTCAAGGTTGGAGAACTCAAACACATAATAAGCAAAAGCCATTGTCAGACCTGTTATTTTCACATTACTGGGTTTTCTTAGAAATGCCCATCCTTTTGCAGCAGAACCATGTCAGAACTGTACCACCAGTAAGACTTTATTCTAGATTTCCACAAAAGCCGTTTAGATGTATGGCTCTACAATTCCAGGAACGAGAAACTGAGAAAAGGCAAAACTTACAAAGATTTACAGACATAAGAATCAAAATGCTTTAAAGAATGTTACGCCTATATTTAAAGTTAGAGTAGGTTCAGGATGTTAGAAAACCACAGCAATATTTATCAATTAAAATCAGTAGGGCTTCAGGGCTCCCATATACCCTTTAAGTTGCAGGTTATACAACCTGGCATTCTAAGATGCAGATACATGCTATAGATATTAAAATAAGTCCATTTGTAAGAAGAAGAACCTTCATGCCACCCTTGCCAGAGGTGGTATTCAGCAGGTTCTGACCAGTTCTGGAGAACCGGTAGCAGAAATTTTTAGTCGTTTAGAGAATCGACAAATACCACCACTGACTAGCCCCGCCCCCATCTATTCTCTGCCTCCCGAGTCCCAGCTGATCAGCTGGGTCTTCTTTTGTTGCCTGCACAGGAGAACAGAGCTGGAAAGGAGGTTAGTGGGGTGGGGAGGGAATGGGATTTTGCAGTAACCTTCCCCTGCCATGCCCACCAAGCCACACCCACCAAGCCACGCCATGCCCACCAAGCCACACCCACCAAGCCACGCCATGCCCATCAAGCCACACCCACAGAACCAGTAGTAAAAAAATTGAATCCCACCACTGCATAATTACTAAGGCCCTTCTGATTCAAACAATGAAGCACAGTGTGCAAAATTTAGAAGAATCTAGTCTCTCTCTCTCTCTCTCTTTTTATTGTACTGTATTTTGTGTTACTGGGGAAATGCTAGTAACAAAATTCTTTTTAGCAACAAAATCAACACATTCTATTTCCAGAAAGAATGCCAGAAACTGTTTCAAATCTACAGCTCAGAGGAAAATAATACATCCATTTCTCAAGCTGGTCTTCTAGTCCAGGCAGAATCAATTGGCCGGAACGCAGACAGTCATTATAAGAACTGAAGCTGTAGAAAAGAAAAATATATTCTGCCTTGAAACCAGGCAGATTTAGATTTCACGCTTTGTAAGAAACCAATAATATTTGCATAGCAAAAAAACACAGAGCTGGTTTTATAGAGACCTCTCAAGTCTTGAATACTATGTGGAGCTTTTGTTGGCTTTATATAACCACCGTATGTACACCTGGGTTTGTAAAATGTTGAGAAGCGGCAGCTGGTCACAAAAGATGCTCTCAGATATAAGAACATTTAAAGGCAGGACTTGTCAGATGGAAAAACAGTGAAGACGGCAGCACAATTGTCCTCTAACAATATAGTACATCATACCACAGGGAATGATTTCCAAAACATCTCAACAGTTAACTATCACAGGTAAAAGAAAGACAAAGAATCAACTGAACCCTATTTAACCCAACACTGTGTTCATAAAGAGTTCAACAATTAAATTTGATAGAAGATTAAACAGCAAAGACTCCAAAATAAAACATGATGAAATGTTATATTATACCCATCTCTCTAGCCAGGAAAAAATAAACTCCCCCTACCTTATTTATTTGTGAAATTTATATTCTGCACAATTCATTTGGGTTGTTGGCAGTTTCCAATTTTTTTTATATTTTTTTTGCTTCCTAGAAATTTTCCCCTCGTTCAGAGTCTACTTTTTTGGGATCAAAAAAGTGTTGGTCCATTGGTTGCAGCTAACCAATCAGGGTTTTGCCCCAGCCTAATGTCACGGGCCCACAGTCACTCGGCTAGCTTTCATGTCTAAGAGCTATCGAAATATAGTTCTTAATGAAATTAAAATCTTGCATCAACAGCTCCAGATGCAATTCCGGAAAAAAAAAAGCCCCTGGAAAAGGCAAATCTTTACAATTTTCCAGAAGGATATAAAAGTGGGGGCCATCCTTGCCTTAGAGCAGGGGTGTCCAACTTTGGCAACTTTAAGACTTGTGGCTTCACTTCAGAGTTCCTCAGCCAGCAAAGCTTTGCTGGCTGAGGAACTCTGGGAGTTGAAGTCCACAAGTCTTAAAGTTGCCAAGGTTGGACACCCCTGCCTTAGAGGGTAAACCATTCCATAGGAAGGAAAGTGCTCCCAAAAAGCCCCACCCTTAGGATCAGTTCTATTGTACCTCCAGGTACTGTATGTGAGGGCTTTGAGCAGGCATTCTGTGGCTGTCTGGGATGGAAAGCAGTGGTGGTATGCTACTGGTTCGGACTGGTTCAGCTGAACCGGTAGTAAAAAAAAAGCCAAGGATCAGCTGAGAGGAGGGAAAAAAATCTTCCCAATCAGCTGAGAGGAAAAAGAAAAGAAAAGTGCAGGATTATAAGGAGCCTCTGTGGCGCAGTGGTTAGAGTGCAGTATTGCAAGCTGGCTACTTCTGCAGCCAGCTGCCTACAATTCGGCAGTTCAAATCCCACCAGGCTCAAGGTTGACTCAGCCTTCCATCCTTCCAAGGTGGGTAAAATGAGGGGGCAATATGCTGACTCTGTAAACTGCCTAGAGAGGACTTTAAAGGACTATAAAGCGGTATATAAGTCTAAGTGCTATTGCTATTAGACAAAGAACGCCCACCAAGCCACACCCACCGAACCAGTGGTAATACAATTTGAATCCCACCACTAATGGAAAGGTGGATATTATCTTAAATATAGTTTAATATTTGCAGCTCAGTCCCAGATTGCTTTCCAAATAGATAATGTTTGGCTACTAATGGTAGACAGCTTTTCTGGCAGTTTTTACTCACCTTACTAGCATCTGATGCTTGTACAATTATGAAAATAATAACATTTTCATAGCTGTTCCAAAATAATCTAATTAATTTAACAAAATGCTCTGGAAATAGCAGAAAGTAAATTGCTCTGCTCTATGATTCATAAAATGCTGCCAGTGAAAATAATGATAGGATGATATTATTTTAGGTGAAAATTTCAGACGAAAGTATACTATAAAGAATTAACAGAATGTAGATGTTTATTTACAGGTTTGGTCCATTTCAGCAGATTCTGTCTTTTTGTCTTTCCAAAACTGGATCTTGGGGAGTAACACGCAGATGATTCTGAGATAAAGATGATGTCAGGTAAAACCTATTTTTTAACAGCAATATGCCACTGATTTCTTCTTTGCTGTTGTCTACCTTACAATCCTGGAACTCCATGGTGGTCTTCCACATGAGCTCTGCTTAGCATCGAAGTCCAGACAAAACTGGCTTCTAAGACATTGACTTTAATATATGAAACTATGTGGTTGGGCTTAGTTTTGGGGAAGGAAAATAAAGGGGGGAAATTGTGCCTCTGCCTACCAGCGTCCATCGGTATTAATCTGGCTAGTGTCTTGTCAGTGTGTGAGAGAGTTGAGGGCTGTTTGGAAACTGAAACAGTATTTGCTGTGTGAGCAAGAAGGAGACAGCAAGGAGTCTGGGCGTGGCTTAGCTCAACTGTTCTGTACTGAAGCTGGTTGCTGCCATGAAACTAAAACTGAAACTGAAACTCCTGTCCTTTACTTGTGTTTTGCATTTGGAACAGATTTCTTATCAAGTGGGGAGGGAGAGTAGAACTCCTTAGCATCAGAGCATGTTAATAATAATATAGGAAATACTAATGCTCTCATGGTCATTTCAAAAAATCCTTTCTTAGTGAGCACCTAGAAGCCAAGAGGAACAGACATGCCAATTTTCAAGTTTGTAGGCTTTACGGTTCTGGAGATTTTGTGATGATGTGTGAGTGGTATTTACGCTTTTATACATATACATATATATACATATATATACATATATATACATATATATACATATATATATATATATATATATATATATATATATATATATATACACACATATACATATACACACACACACATATACATATACATATACACACACAAACATATACATATACATACACACACATACATACACACACACACACATATATATATATATATATATATATATATATATATATGTGTGTGTGTGTGTGTGTGTGTGTGTGTGTGTGTGTTTTCTTAAGTTTTGCTGGTACTTACATGTATGGCCTTCGGCTTTGTTCGGGTATTTTCCCACGTCATTGTAGTTGTTCTTTTAAAGTTGTAGCAACGTTTCAGCAGAATCTCATCTGCCATCATCAGGCTTCTGTATTGTATCCGTCTGTGAGTCAGACTTTTACAGTGGTTTCAGATTTAAATTTGGGGCAGCCTATTGCTGTGCCAGAATGGTTTTTCTTCATCCTGATTGGTTGGGAGTCTTGGTCTGTGTTTATTGGTCTCGGAGTTTGCTGTGTTCTGCTTGATTGGTGTCTCTAATATCTTCTGTCTGTTTTTGGCTCTTTTTGTATCTTGATTGGCTGGCAGCATTGTGTTACTTTATTGGAGGCCTTTAGTGCAGCTTGGCTTCGGGTAAATGGACGGCTATCATTAGTTAGGAAGCTGGGTTTCATCTGGGTGCCTGGTTGGGATGTGTTTGAGCTGGAGGTATCAGGGGGATCTGTTTGTGCCCAGGTGTTTGCCTGCCACTAAAGGCCTCCAATAAAGTAACACAATGCTGCCAGCCAATCAAGATACAAAAGAGCCAAAAACAGACAGAAGATATTAGAGACACCAATCAAGCAGAACACAGCAAACTCCGAAACCAATAAACACAGACCAAGACTCCCAACCAATCAGGATGAAGAAAAACCATTCTGGCACAGCAATAGGCTGCCCCAAATTTAAATCTGAAACCACTGTAAAAGTCTGACTCACAGACGGACACAATACAGAAGCCTGATGATGGCAGATGAGATTCTGCCAAACGTCGCTACAACTTTAAAAGAACAACTACAATGACGTGGGAAAATACCGAACAAGCGAATATATATATATATATATGTATGGCTTCGGCTTTGTTGGATATTTTCCACGCTGTAGTTGTGCTTTTAAAGTTGTAGACGTTGCATCATCTGCCATCATCAGGCTTCTGTATTGTGTTCGCCTGTGAGTCAACAACTGTAAAGTCTGACTCACAGACGAACACAATACAGAAGCCTGATGATGGCAGATGAGATTCTGCCGAAATGTTGCTACAACTTTAAAAGCACAACTACAATGATGTGGGAAAATACCCGAACAAAGCTGAATACCATATATATATATATATAAATGTAAATGTAAATGTTTAATCATCCTTCTCTGGATATATAATAGGCATTATTTTAAATTAGCCTATTTGTTTTTGTTGTTAGTCTGTCAGCTATTTAGTAAAGCCAGTGGTTTTAACGAAGAGGTTTTTGAAATAATAGCTAGACCAAATAATAGAAGATAATACATTGGAACAATAGAATCCTACAGTGAATGAAACTGTGGAGGTAACGTTCAACACAGTGTCAAACCAATAGAGCTAGTGCAATATACTTGAGTGTGTGTGCATGTCTATACACAGGTAGTCCTTGACTTGTGACCACAAGCCCAACATTTCTGTTGCTAAGTGTTCTGACCCACGCCCTTTTCCAACAAATCAAACACAATCCAAAGGGAACAGAAACCTTGTGATGCTTCTGCAAAATAATTAGCTGTGATAAGCATAAGCCTTGCCAAACTGTGCAAGACTTGCCAAAAGATAACAGACAAGAAATAATTTGCAATACAAGAATCTTCAAATACAAACTCAGGATACTGGAATGTCCACGAGGCTGGAGTTTCAAAATGTCTTTGCCTTCTGCAAAGTATGTTCGTTTCACAGCTGGCTTTTATCTTCTTGAAGGAGGGGCCATTACCTTGCAGCCTTACTCCCAAGTCGCCTGTGCTGTTGTAGCTGCTCTTTCCTGCGAGCAATCCTGCACATACGTGCACTTGGCACAGGCTCCTCAGGAACCTCCTCATCACTGCTGCCAGCTTCCACAATCTCTGAAGGCAGCAGTCCACTCCCTAATGGTCCTGGCACCTCATCTGAGTCCTCGCTCTCCTCAGCCATCTGCACCTGCTGTTGGCTAACCACAACACTAAGTGAGACATTTCAAACAGTCACTAAATTAATTGTTGTAAGTCAAGGATCACCTATTTATGCCTTTGAGTCAGTGTGAATTACTGGTGATTGCCTGGACTAGTCCTTGCAGTTTTCTTGGTTAGATTTCAGAAGTGGTTTGCCATTGCTTTCTTTTTCATATGGGTTAAGGCAGAGGTCTCCAAACTTGGCAACTTTAAGACTTGGGGATTTCAACTTCCAGGATTCTCTAGCCAGCATAGCTAGCTGGAGAATCCTGGAAGTTGAAGTCCCCAAGTCTTAAAGTTGCCAAGTTTGGGGACCCCTGGGTTAAGGGAATGACTGACTCAAGATCCCCCAACTGGTTTAGTGCCTGGGACAGAACTAGAACTCACAGTATCCCAGTTTGATGCCTTAACCAGTACACCAAACTGACTCTCTAAGATAACTGTTAACAATGCTCAAATCCAATTTGCTTTGAGATTTTGCACTTATTTGTTCATCCCATGCATTGTTTAATTCAACTTTAATATTATGCATTTTTCTCAAAATGAACTCCATTGAGGGCTTATTGCCAAATAAATTTCTACAGGACTGCATTATAAAACCACATTAAGAAATCTGCATCCCTTTGCTAAGAAATTCAGACTGCTGCAATCTAAGTATTTAATTTCAACAACCAGCTGAATTTATGCAAAGAGGTTTGATGTATGTACATCACCATCAAATGCCTTACATTATTTGAATAGTCAAATTGAGCACAGCATCTGAAGAGATGCTTGCATAATTAAGAGCTGTATTGTAGGTGGAAGTATAATGTGATTTGTACACTGGAAAGGACTTGAGTTAAAGATATGCCAGTTTACAAAAACACAAGTTTGGTTTTTATCAAACTATAATGCTTTCCCCATTAGTTATTCATTGGCAATTATCACCTTGATCAAGAGCTAGTTTGTTTTAGTGGTTAAGGCACCAGATTAGAAACCAGGAGGCTGTGAGTTCGTCCCACTTTAGGTATGAAAGCTGGATGGGTTATTTTGAACCAGTCACTCTTGCTCAGCCCACAATGTCAGGCAACAAGCCAATTGATCAATTCCTGTCACAACCAACAGATTAACACTTGTTTGATTTAAAAGAGAGAGGGGGGCCCCTCCCTTGCAGGAAAATGCTAGGAGAAAAATACTATTTTTAAAAAACAAGTTTTATTCAGCTTTTCACATGAATTACAAAACAAAAAAGCTCTTTTCAGTGAACAACATATTTCCGGGTCACCACTTGTACATGCAAATATGACAACAGTTATATGTTCATTTTTTACATTCAACTTCCTATCTTATCCAATTTTTACTTAATTCTATTATTACCAACCTTTACAGAAGAAAAGAACAAACAAATTAATCCTGATCTCTAATATTGGTCTCAATCTAAACATCCTCTCATTTCAATTCAATTATTTCAAATATAAACATTAATATTTCTTTTAAAAATAAAAATAGCAATATGCATTCATCTAGTAAAAATTATCAATGTCCCTCCTTCCTCTTAATAATCTATATTACCTTATTAACTGACTAATTTATAATTACAAATACTTTTATCCAAAATACCTTTTCCAAAATACTCTTTTCTCATTTAAATAGTTCTTTTATCTGTCAGATTTGCAATTTCATCACATATTCTTTCCATAAGTTCTAAATTAATAAAAGCTTTTACACAAGAGAAAAAAAACATAAGTCCCCCCCACCACCATTTTACTAATTTGAGTGTGTCACCTCAGTGGTTAAAATATACCCTAATTCCCTCATCTTAATTCCCAATAAACATTTATTTTTAACTAATTATAATAATAATCATTCCTTTAAAAAAAACTACATAACATTATATATCTTTTCAATCAGATTCCGCAATGTATGGGGAAAAATACTATTTTGATCATTCACTTTTCACAGGTGTTATAAGTATGCTCAAAGTCAGCAAAATAGGATTTCAATAGAAGTATTCAATATTCTATTGACATAATTTTATCAGTTTAAGGACATAACAGGGACACGGTGGCTGGTCGGCAGTTTGGCGGTTTGAATCTATAGCACTGCGTAACAGAGGGAGCTCCCGTTACTTGTCCCAGCTTCTGCCAACCTAGCAATTCGAAAGCATGTAAAAATGCAAGTAGAAAAATAGGGACCACTTTAGTGGAAAGGTAACAGCATTCCATGTATTTAGTCATGCCGGCCACGTGACCACGGAGACGTCTTCGGACAGCGCTGGCTCTTCGGCTTTGTAATGGAGATGAGCACTGCCCCCTAGAGCTGGAAACAACTAACACGTATGTGTGAGGGTGACCTTTACTTTTACCTTTAACAGAATAACAGAGTTGGAAGGAACCTTGGAGGTCTTCTAGTCCAACCTCCTGCTCAAACAGGAAACTCTATATCATTTCAGACAAGTGGTTGTTCGATCTCTTCTTAAAAACCTCCAGTGTTGGAACACCCACAACTTCTGAAGGCAAGCTTTCCCCACTGGTTAATTGTTCTCACTGTCAGAAAATTTTTCCTTCTTTCTAGATTGCTTCTCTCCTTGGTAACAGACATAATTATATCAGTTTAAGAAGTGGGGATGTAGATATTCTTGAAAATAAATGGGCCTCATTTGCTTGCCATACTGACAAAATGGATTACTGTAAAAACTGAAGGTCAAATATTTTCAATACTGTACTACTATACTATAGTAGGAGTAGATCCTTTTTTATTCATGCATTTCCCCCCTAATTTTCAGTCTCCATGGTGATATAGTAGGAGTGTGTGGAGTTGGATCTGCTAGAAGTAGCACTGAGGATGTGTAAAAAAAATGCTGTGTGGGATACTATAATGCTGGGCAGTGGTGGGATTCAAATAATTTAACAACTGGTTCTCTGCCCTATTGATTTCTTCCAACAACCAGTTCACCAAACTTGTCATGCCCCTGGTGGAGACTGACTCTGAGGGAGAGGAGGAACAGCCAACAGGGAGTGGAAGGGTGGCTCCACAGGTTGTGGAGGAGGCTGGGGAAGGGCAGAAGCTGGCTGAGCAGACAGAGGAGGACCTAGGCCCATCCCCTATCCATCCTAGGGCACACAGGGAGGAGAGGATAAGGAAAAGACACGGTCTATTCAGGAGGAGAGGGCCTTGATCTTCTTCATGGGATGCAGGTGTGAGAACTGCTTAAGAGTTTGGACCTGCATGCTAACAAACGCTGGAAACAAAGAGTGTTTTATTCCTGGATGAGGTTTATCCTGGTTGGCGTTCTTCCAACGGACTATACCTGATTATCTTCTTGAAATTTGTAATTAATTATCCTGGTCTGTCGTGGAACTTTCTTCAGTGCAGTTTGTTTTTTGTTTTTTATTGCTTCGTTATCTGCTCTTTATTTAGAATCTTATTTTGGAAAGAGTTTAATCTCCAACTGTGAACAATTGAACAGTGAAGCCAAGTTGAAGGCATTAAATAACATTTATTTGCGTTTTGGTTTTTGTTACATTTATGGGATACTCCGGGTCATCACAAAACTGCTCAGAAAGTTAACAACCAGTTCTCCCAAACTGGTGTGAACTGGATGAATCCCAGCACTGATGCTGGGTCATTCTGCCATTACATCCTTCTGTATAAGGAGAACTCAGTGTTAAGTGGTTCAAGCACCTGAGTGGTTCTTTGTTCTGATCGGTGGCTTTTTCCTCTTTCCTCTTGTCTTTGCTGGCTCAGGTTTCTGGATGTGATTTCAGAACTGTTCATGCCTTTCATACGATATTGGAATATCAGATGGCAAAATAGTTGGAAAACAGCAAGATTTCAAAGCATAGTTTGTTGAAAGAGAGACTAATATCATCAGGGCACCTCAGCATAGTTGGTTCACATACTGCATATCATCAGCCATTGTTTGTTGAACCATAGGTATGCCACAGCAAGTTAGATTCAGACATAACGCTAAATCTAAACCAAATTAGATGAACAAGGTCTATAGATCTCTGAAGCATTGTTCCTTTAGGTCACATCCAAATAAACCATGGGTAGTAAATTTTGAGAGGATAATGGTTTACTGCTTAGGGGCTAACTCTATCCTCCCTTGTTAGAAGAGTTTATCTGCAAGTAGGACGTGTTGTCCAATCCATTGTTTGTAGGATACCATCCAAAATAGTTGTCACCCGACAACCATCCTAAGTACCATAAAGTGGATTCTGTGCCTATTATAAAGTTAATAGGTTTAAATGAAATCAATTTAGAGCTGATTTCTGCCCCAAGTTTGCACAGTTTTTATGGTAGTTTTATCAATGGTATTTAGGCACATTTAACTTAGGTCCAAAGCACATTTTTAATCCTACAGCTCTATAAATTTAAAACAATTTAAAGCTCTTTGAAGAAAACATAATTAAAAACCACATGCAATAATAATAAATTGTCCTTTTACAACAGCTCTCCTACCAGTTCAGTAAATGGAGTATTTAAATTTCAGAAGATCTGAGCATGCCAGATCATTCCTGGATCGAAATTCTGCGAGTTGCAGCCCCAAAACCTAGTAGGTTCCAGGCTGATCCAAATTGCCTTGGAAAATTCCTTCTTAAATTATTAGATTTCTATCAGTTGTGCTTTTAGAATGGCTGCCTGAAAGCAAAACTTTTGCACGACTAGAGGGAGATTAGCCAGACTTATTTTTATATTATGCACCAATTTCTTAAACTTAGTAAACAAAGAAACAAACTTAGGGGGGGGGAAACAAACTTAAGTTCACATAGCTCCATTAACATTTTCCTAACAGTATTAAGTACCAGATTTTTAGACAGATTCAAAAAAATCCAATTCAAAGAAGTGAATAAGCAAATAAATATATTGTTTTAAGTGCAGGTTATAGTGATACTATGGTACAATAGAACAATATAAAATATAACAAATAATATAAAATGTATGGATGTAAAGAGGTTGAAACAAAATTAAGTCAGTTTATTTTAAGTTTAAATGACAGCAAAGCAACAGTAATAACCTCACTTTTAATGGTGGGAAACACCTGCAAGACAATAAATAATTAAATTGTTTGAGTTCCAACTCCTTAAATTTTTCCCTCAGTGTAAATGGGGCAGTAGAAGACATAGTGAATAAAATGTCATTTCAGAGTTGAGTGTCACGATTCCGGCAGTTACTCCAATGAATTCATGAGTCTCAAGCCACACTTCCAAAACTTCAAAGGATTTATTGGGATTTAACATGTCCGGCACTGCCTCGGTGTAACCGACTCTGAGACAAATAATTCATTGTCACCCTTGACCCTGGTTTTCCCCCACCCTCCTGGGTGTATCATAATTCATATTCTCCAATGAGACACATCCATAGCCAAGAGTCATCAATCATGTTCTCCAGTTAGATTTTTGCACGGCAGAAACTTCAGTCATCTAGTTACTGAAAAACTATGTATGGAATGCACTTTTGATTTCCAAGCTGCCACACTGCTCTTTCAAACCACTTTCCCCCCCTCCCTTTCTGAGGCCAACTCTAAAATGACCATAGAAATATTTTATGAGTTGACAATGAGTAGTACAGATGATCTGTGGACTGTAAACTTCTCTTAAGAGAGACTGAGGAAGTTTGGAGTGCTTAGTCTTGAGGGAGGTTGAGTGAAGTCTTCCTCAGCTGCTTGATGAATTGTCAGACAGAAAGAGGCATGTCCAAACTATATCAGTCCAGAATACTCGATAGAGAATAATATTGAATCTGGTCTTGAGTTACAGACTCAAGAAAATGGGCAGGTCAAATACAAACGTGAGTGGAATAAATGCGATAAAAGTGATCCTGCCTGGTTCTTAATTATTCATTTCTAGAGAGTTCTAATTTGTAGGATAATACAAACTTAGCCCCTTGGATATTATGTTATTAATAACATCCAACTACCCAGTGTGCCAACTATTCAGCCTATGTATCAGACACCTAAAAATCTAATTTGTAAGAGTCAGATTAGTTTAACATCTATTTAGCCATTATCTCAAATTTAAATTTACCAGACAAAAATCCTTTGAAAAAGATAAGAAACCAGGCAAATTGTTAGCTTATCAATTATGGAATGAACAGAATAAAAGATTGATTGCTTCCAATTATATTTCCTTATGGTTTCAGCACCTCAATGGAAGCATTACAAGCCTTTTATAGGGGCTGCATAAATATATCTGAGTTGACATACAGAGAAGTAAAGTTCAAAAGACTTCATAATCTTAAATAACTTATTAAGGATTTGGGATAGAAAAAGAGTTAATGCAGATTTATTTTTTCTCCTCTTTTTAATTTTATTGAATATCTATATTTATAATGAGAAAAGGACCAAAAAAGGTGTTGAGTAAAAGCATAAAAATATACATTCTGGTCAGTGGTGGGATTCAAATATTTTACCACCGGTTTTGTGGGCGTGGCTTGTTGGGTGTGGCAGGGGAGGATACTGTAAAATCTCCAGTCAGAGGTGGTATTTTCCGGTTCTCCGAACTACTCAAAATTTCCACTACCGGTTCTCCAGAACTGGTCAGAACCTGCTGAATACCACCTCTGGTTCTGGTACAGAGAGGTTCTCTGAGAATGGGCTCCAGCAAGAGTTTAAAAGCTCAGAAGACTAAACCTCTGGTCCTGGTGATCAACCCAGATTGGATCCTGCAGAATAAAATATGTTTACATTACAAATTTTTAATATTAACTGGGAAATATTAAGACCAATTGAGTCTTCCCCCAGTCCTCTTCCATTCTTAATTGGTTTCAGTACTCTGCAATCAGCAGCATAGAAGCAAAAGAATTAAGGAAACACCGAAGAATATTGAGAAATATGAATGAATCTGAAAATCTTACAATTCATAGTATTGAACATTTACAGGGCACAAATTATAATATATTAGTAAATATAACTCAGAAGCTGAACAACTCAAAGATTGTGTGATAAAATGGATGCATTTTGAATACAGTCAGAGAAGTGGAAAAAATAATATTAAATTTACCCCTGACAGTATAGCTAGAGAGAATTGAACATAAGATGTTTTACATTGATACATTATTCCAATCATAATTGCTAAAATTAGACAAGCTGGAAATGCAGTGAATAGATTGGATCCTTCTTCTTTATGTCGTGACAAGAACTGCAAAACTCAACAATATTGGAATATGATTCATTGTAAAATGGAACAAATTTTGAAAGTCATAATTCCATTCTAGGGTGAGGTATTTTTTACTAAAAATCACTAAATCATAACTTTTCTTCAAAATACATTGAACTGCCAATACACGTATTATACAGCTTCAAGGACTTTATATGCTTTTTATTGGGCAAGAGTCTATCCTTCCTTGGAAAAATGGTTCAGTAAAGTGTGGGAATATGGATCTCTAAAATAACCTCCTATTTGAAAATTAAATCTTGTATAGTTCAATCTTATTTGGAAACCATTTTTACAGTTCTGTAAATGGAATTGTGCCATATCTGAAATTTGGATTCTAGAGTTTATTATTTAATTAGACATAATGAGCCACAATGGCGCAGTGGTTAGAGTGCAGCACTGCAGGCTACTACTGCTGATAGCCGGCTGCCTGCAATTTGGCAGTTCAAATCTCACCAGGCTCAAGGTTGACTCAGCCTTCCATCCTTCCAAGATGGGTAAAATGAGGACCCAAATTGTTGGGGGCAATATGCTGACTGTAAACTGCTTAGAGAGGGTTGTAAAGCATTGTAAAGCAGTATATAAGTCTAAGTGCTGTTGACATATAATCTACTTATTATTACCAGTATTATATAAATATACTGTTTATTATTTGTAGCGTTTATTTTTGCTAATTGAATTTAATTAACCAAATACTATTACAATTGAACAGAGACATGTTTTGAGTAGAACTGAGTATGAAATGTTTTGAGTACTTTACGTTTTGAATGGAGTATTGCAATGTGTTGCCCACATGTTTTAGACTTGTTGATTCTGAGATTTTTTGCTTGTTCACCCATAATTTATTGCTTACATTGGATATATATATTCCCATTAACAGCACGTGGATTTCTATCAGTACTATTTCCTTCTCCTTTCTCTGAAAATTCTTGTAAAAGCTAATTAAAAGTTAATTTAAAAAACCTAATAAAATTAACAAAACTAAGGAAAAATGACTATAAATATGGCTGTGTTTCTGAGCCCCTAAAGTGCAATCACATTAATATCACATAAATATTTGTACTCATAAATTATTTCAAAGTAATATTTACACATTGTTCACAGTAAGTGATTTCTGGCAATACATATCCATGTGCAACTCTTAGGTTCAGGACTGCAATTCTCATTGATATTCCAGCAGGGAATTATGGAAATTGTAATCCAACATATTGGAGCACATCAAGTTGGGAGGTATATTGCATTGCTTATTTTTCTATTTATTCTTTGCATTAGCCAGAAAACAGCACTGAATGTTTTTCATTTTTTTTCTTAATAAAATGAGCCATTTTCTTGAAGGTCATGATGATAATTATTGCCAAGACGCCAAAACAGCATGTAATTATTGCAAAATGCCACTTGCAGGAAAAATTACTTCTGCTCAAACATTTCAAGTAGAGACAAGAAGCTGTAATTCTCAATTTTGAATGAAATGTTAGGAGCAAGGCAATGGCATCTTCAAGGGTTTTTTTTTCCTACCAGAGTTTTGTTTTCTTCTAAAAAGGTTATAATTTAATTCTGAAAATGAATTACTCTGTGCTCAGAATGTCTAGTCCAGTGCAATGTTTTTCCACCTCAGCAACTTTAAGATGTGCAGACTTCAACTTCCAGAATTCCCCAGCCACCATGCTGGCTGGGGAATTCTGGGAGTTGATTCATACTTCTTAAAGTTGTTGAGGTTGAGAAACACTGCTCTAGTTAAAAGCCATTACATTGTTGTTGCTTGCTATGAAGGTACATTTTGCCTTTTTTCAATCAGATTTTACACTTAGACAAGTACTCATCACCTCTCAAAAAGTAATTTGCATTTGTCAAAAACATTTAAAAAGTAATTTGCATTTGTCAAGATTGGATTAAAAAGTATATTTAATCCGTTAGTCATGTAGTGTCCTAGCAACTTGGTAATAAACTACATTACATATAGACTGGCCAGGTATCTATATTCTGCTAGAGAGAAATTCCCTGAAGATAGGCTCCAGCCACAGTCTCAAAGCTTGGAAGACATATATGGTCCCAGTGACTGATCAAATTGGATCCTGCAACATTATCCTGGAACACATATATCTGCCTTCATTTATAAGGCTTAGTTAACATGTGGGGTGAACCTACTACTATTGTATCATGCCAACTTACAGCTGGCTACCACTAGTTAACTTGTAGATCAGTGTTTCTCAACCTTGGCAATTTTAAATTGGGTGGACTCCAGAATTCTGGCAGGGCAATTTTGAGAGTTGAAATGCACACAACTAAAAGTTACCAACACTGAGAAAAACTGTTGTAAATGCTCAACCTGGGATCGGGCTCCAGAATGGTGTCACTCAAGCAGAGGTGGTGTTCAACAGGTTCTGACCAGTTCTGGAGAACCGGTAGCAGAAATTTTGAGTAGTTCAGAAACCACCTCTGACTGGCCCCGCCCCCATCTATTCTCTGCTTCCTGAGTCCCAGCTGATTGGCTGGGTACTCTTTTGTTGCCCTGAACAGGAGAATGGAGCTGGAAAGCAGGTTAGTGGGGTGGGAGGGAATGGAAATTTTGCAGTATCCTTCCCCTGCCACGCCCACCAAGCTATGCCATGCCCACCAAGCCATGCCCACAGAACTGGTAGTAAAAAAAATTGAATCCCACCACTGCACTCAAGACTGTCTTATTTCAATGCTCATCACCTTTGGAGAAGATTACAAGGATCTACAGACTTACACAGAGTACATTTGAACATCTTTTACCACTACATCAGTAGGGGGGGGAATTAACACCTTTCCTTCAGTTACGTAGTAGTCTTAAATTATAGCATGCTGTCCTTACAAGCTTGTCTGCTTTTTCCCTCTTTCTCTCCTACATACTGAAACTGTTCTGGAAGCACGACAATATGAAAAGAAAATGCATTTTCAACAACATGCTCTCACAGCTTGGTAGCAGTAGCACCAGAAATAAATGTGAGTGCACAAACTATAATTTCCCGATAGAATCACACTATTTGCAAAGAGCTATAATAAAAGCCTAGTTTTTGGGGGGTTGGAGGTGGGATGCAGTGTGCAATATGGAGGGAGGGAAAAAAGGCAGGAATAGAACTGAAGTATGTTGTGTGCAGAAAAAGTCTGCCATTCCTTCTGATCCACTGCTGTGAAACTACTGAAGAAATATAATTACCGTCATTTGTTCTTCTTTGGGCAATCAGCCATCCTTGCTTTACAGCTCCAACAAATCATCTATGGAGTCTGTTATGGCAACAAACAGGAATGACTAAGGAAGACCTAATATTTCCTCTGTCCACAGAGGCAACTAAACAGAAGTAAATTCCTAAACAGAAATAGGCAGTGTATTGTTTTCATTACAGGATAAACAAGGGCAGATTTCTGCATGCTTGAAATGGGATGGGAGACCTATCATTAACCAAGGGCTCAAGCATTGGTGATAATCAGAACCCAGGAAGTAAAATGCAGCCTTTGCGTGCAAGAAGGTTGGAGCAGCCAGAGAATAATAAATAGGTCCTCTTCTAAAATATACTGAGGTCTTTTGTTGGTTTTTCTTGCCTAACTGTAGGACTTTACTTTTTTCTACATTGAATTTCATTTTGTTAGATACGGCCCAGTGTTCTAGTCTGAGTATTAGCTATTCCTGCCAGCTTAGTATCATCTGCACATTTCTCAATCCATAATTGTTTTTGGAGTTTGCTGAAATAAAGAGCTATTTAATAAGAGAAGGATGCTTTTCTGAAAAAAAAAAACATTGTAAATGGAAGTATTGATATTCTCTAAGGGTATTATAAATGATACCATATTAGCAAATTTGCAACCAGTCACTTTTTCCAATATTTGGGACAGTGGTTGTTTTTTGCTATAGCAACTGGCTTGGGGAAGTGAATCCAGGACATGGAACTTTTAAATGATATGAAGATGGTTATGGTTGACTTCAACCAAGGAATCTGAGGAAGCAAAGGTTTCTGCCAATGGGAAAACAGACCTCCCACCAAGTCTTCAGAGCCACTGAGATTAAAACTAAAACAACAAAACTGATACTTTCTGATAAACTAAAGAAATCAGAAAGGAACTGTCATCAGCATGAAATTAAAGAAATCCAGATCACAAATTGGTGTAAAATACTGATATCGAATGTCCTGGGTGAAATGGAAAATACATCAGATTGCTATCATTGTAGCTCTGCTGTTTTTGCTCAACTGATGGCCACATCTGATACTATACCTAAGTGCATTTCTGTACTCTTTTTGCCTTTTTTTTTTGTTTAATAGTGACATTTGCTCTATGCCAAATTTAAGTGAGGAAAATTTGTGAAAACTACTGTTTTTTATGAGGCAGAAACGGTTGCCAGTCTTCTGAAAATCACTGAAGATATATCAGCAAGTTGTCAGGATTGAACTGAATTTAGTCAGTTCCTGAATCAGTCCCTGAATAGGATAGAGTTTGAATCCATTAGTTTTGCAACCTGCCAGATTCAAAAATACAAAAAGGACTTATCCATATTGAAGAACTACTGCAATTAATTTGTATCAGGAACTGTATGATAGAATGGAGAAGGTAAATATCATTTACCATCCAGCCATGTGACATCCCAGACATACAAACTATACATGCGTGTAGAAAATCAGCACCCTCAGAAGAATGAAATATTTTGAGGAATATTAAAAAGGCAGAATATTATGTTTCCCCGAATGAGAAATGGAGAAACATGTTTTTTAGAGGCAGGAAGCACCCCCCAAGTCTTTCTTAATAGCCCACAGCAGATGCCAGCACTTAAGAGATAAAAAGATTACTGAAAGAAGAAGCCAATTATCTAGATGGCTCTTTTTTTTCTTTTAATGTATGGCACATGTTAGCCTGGGATCATTGATGGATGCCTCTGTGAAAGGAACTTTTTCGGGTGATGTTATCTTTATCTGCGGGACCCCCAAATGCCGGTAGGCATTTCTTGTCCCTACACAATTTATTCACTCACAGGAATTGAGCTGCCGACCTCAGTAGTGCACAGGCCCACCGTCTTACCATGTGAGCCACTGATGGCTCTATTCATAAGCAAAGCAAATACGGCAGGCAGAAATCCATTCAAGACAGGATATTTTGAAATTGCTAGCAGCAAAGTTTAACAGCTAACAAAAGCAAAGTGATAGGATTAGAAGCAGCCCCTCACCCAAGATCCAACACAGGACAAAAGCCAATTAGCCATAATAGGAATTGCCCAACACCCTTTCAGAAACACAAGTCTTTTCATTGCAGTCCAAACTTCAAAGTCACAGAAACAATAAGCCAGAGGTTGACAAGGTTAGCTCAGACAAGCACCAAGGATTTGCATTTCCTCTTTTGCCTATAAAGCCAGCTATGACCCCTATATAACCCCTACATGACCCCATAGGGATCTGACAACAGCCAACAGAATATTAAAGGACATGTGCTTGCACAGGAACAAGAAGCTCAGATACAAAGCCAAAAAGAAGATATAAAAACCCACCCAACCCTCATCTCCATTTGGTCAGCTGCCCAGAATCACATGTGTTTCAGCTTCATCAATAAACCATCTTTCCAATCAGCCTCCATGTTTCCAATGTCTTTCTCCCAACTTGGAACTGAACCAGATGAATATTTCTTCCCACATGTAACTGAAAGAGAGAGTAAAAAACGAATACAGAGGATTTGTAGACACATAAACTTTCACAGGGAGAGAAGTATAAATGGACTAAGAAGGTGCCAGGAAATTGGGAAAATTGGAGAAGGACAGGAAGAAAGAATATGGCTAACAAGCAAAGAGGGAATTACAGAGTTTCAGCTGCTTAAGGAACACTACTTCGAGATGATTCAAGACCAAAGAAGAATCCAGGATTGCCAGATAGGGATGATAATGCAGTGTAGGATCTGTCTCATCTGCACTGATATCTAGAGAGAAACAAGGATTTGAAGACCCAAGAAAAAAGATCCAGGTTTTGTTAGCCATGAGATAATTTACCAGGAACCATTGATTAATTATTTGCAAATTCAATAGCAGCTACTTATTGTCATAGATACACCTGCATTTTCTCAAAGGCATCACTATTGCCAGCAGGCAGATGGTTAATTTCAGACTTGTAGAGCAATCAAGCTCTCAAGAAAATGCCTGTATTCCAATCTCCTTTGCAAGGAAGACACTGCAGATACAGCATAGAGGAAGCGCCGTTTGTATGCTTTGGCAGAATTCTGATTGTTTAAGTATCTGAACAGATAAGACAATATTGTAAAGAACCTGATGACTTTCTACTCATGTTGTGCCAAGAAAAAAGGAAAAGGTGATATGGTACCAAGAAGGCTCTTGTGTCACGTATTCTGTTTGATCAATCTTGAGATCTTACAACCAGCATGCCTAACTGGGACTGAAAGCTGATCTGATATTAAATGTGTCTTTGTACTTAAGCATGCATGTAGCATCATTTTGAGGGCACTTCCACATCACTCCCTGATGGTGTCAAATAAAACCACCAAAATAAAACTGGTCAAATTATCTTGTGGAGGTGTTTGACTTCAGAACATGGAGGCTGAACCCTACAGGTACAGAAAGCAGCTAAGAAATGCATGTACAGTAAGCGTTCCTACCATGAGCCATGGTGGCATGGTGGTTAGAAGGCAGTACTGCAGGCTACTTCTGCTGACCGCCAGCTGCCTGCAGTTGGGTAGTTCGATCCTGACCAACTCAAGGTTGACTCGGCCTTCCATCCTTCCAAGGTTGGGCTCAGATTGTTGGGAGCAATAGGCTGACTCTGTAAACTGCTCAGAGAGAGCTGTAAAGCACTGTGAAGCAGTATATAAGTCTAAGTGCTATTGCCATTGAGAAATCAGAAGCAAAGGCAGGTAAGAAATCCTGCCAATGAGGAAAAGGTGTGTCCTGAAATTCAGCAGAGCTGTAGCACTTCAAGAAGGAGGAGCTGATGTGCTGCAATTTAACACTTTACAGCAAAGGAAGCCTTTGCACGATTCTTCCACCATTCTGAAAATGAGAAAGTTCAGAGATAACTCCACATTGTCACCAAGACGACCAGAAAGCTTCCTGATTCTTTCTTTGGTCAAATATTCTTTTAAATGCTATTAGCGTAGCTAGAGGGTAGCAGATAGTTAACGGGTAGCCAAGATGGAAGGGGAATTCAGTGTTTTCATCAGAAGAAATGCTGCCTTTTGAAGTTTTCTTTGCTTTGGGCTATAATAATAAATTCCATATTAATTTCAAATCATTGAGATTGGGGAACAAGAGTTTTGCATCTCTATGGCAACAAACTGTGAACCGTATATAAACTATCTCCATTGATAGAAATTGTGTCTTTCTAGCATAATTTTGATTTTTTTTACAATTATCTTATACATACATTTTAAACATTACTTTGTAAAGAAAAAAGAAAGAATGTTAAATCTTATGACAATTCAGTCCTGTAGATTCTCACTGGTGGGCATAATGTTCAAAGCCTTTTCAAAAGCAATTATTTGGTTTAAAGGAAGAATCCTAATTTTGCCCTCACACCCATCCTTTTCAATGCTCTTACATGTTTTGTAGTTTGCACTCTCAAAGAGCTGCACAGCATTCAGTGCTCTTTTTCTGTGGATTTTTAAAATGTTTTTAATGGCCAAATCAGTCATATGACACAATGTGCATATGCTTTTCCTGTAGACAACAGAGCAATCTTGAGATAAGCCTTCATCCACAAAACAAGGGCTGTCTCCATACCATGTAGTGAAGATGATCAGAACCAGTGAAGATGATCAAAGAACAGCTGATGATAGAGAAAATAGTAAATATGACCAACATCAGAGTTAAATCTATGACCACCAAGTTCTGTTAAGGCTAGTGCCAACTGATCAACATTCTTTTTTCTTATTCTAAAAAAAAACATTTTACATCAGAGTTTTTTGGTTGGATAGTTCTCAGATAGTCCTTTACTTTTTTTTCTTCAAAAAGATATCCATTTTTTACAGTTTTAGCAATACAGGTCCATAGAAAATAATGCCAAATTTGTAGATGGCAATATCTTTCATTCAGATTAACCAAACCTATACAAGAATGTGCAAAACTGCCATTTCTTCAGAACTCTTCATCAGATAGTGGGAAGGGAAGAAAAGCCATTCCATGAAGATAGATGTTATCTAGACTTGAGGCTTGTAAATCCAAGTCAATCTGTAGACAAAGCTTGTGGAATGATTTTTTTTAAATCAACAAAATAATGCTTTATCCTGGTCTGATATCTGATCACTATGTTGTAAGAACAGGAGCTACAAGATGAGGCAAGCATGCATTCCCTCCTATGGGCTACAGACCATGTGAAAGCACCTACATCATGTCATCATCATTGTATATAGCAGAGCAATCGTAAAAGTTTGTGCATCATCCTCCAAATAAGATAAATACACCCCCTAATAGACAAAAACTCTTCCACAAGATCCCGTCATCATCAGAATTGCTTCAACAGACCCAGTCCATCAACCCATCCATTGCACATGCTGCTAGTGCTAATATACATAAGATCATATCATAGGATTCTTTAACTTACTTAATTTGTTTGTAGGATTAGGAGGGAAATAAAAGACATTATTATTCAGAAGATCCTGCCAGACATAAGGAAGAACTAGGGAAGGTGCAACGCTTCAGAACAATTTCAATGAACAAAGCACCTTATCTAGGTTTAGGGTTTTGTTTAAAAGGACTAATTTGGCTGCTTCTTGTTATCCTTGTTCCATCATCTCATGTCAGCTGCTTTGGGCTTGTACATGAAAAATAGGTAAGAATTAGATTCAACTTCAAAAGCATACAACAGAGGAACCTGTGAATCTGCTTTAAAGCAACCAGATAGCCTCGTGTTGGGGTGCCCAGTCTAATAAGTCAGGGCAAATGTGGCTGAAAGCGGCCCTATCCAATTAATGAGCCATTAAGCCAAACCCAGTTCTTCAATCATATTGACTCACCTAGGAAGAGAAAAGTGCTGAACCCCTGAATGACAATTAGATATGGGTGAGAGCCTATTTTCAGTATGATGGCGAGACATTGCATAGATCCACACATGGGCTTTTGATAAACTCAGTTCCGCCTTCTTCTCAGTGACAGAGCCCTGTAACAAGTTGAAAGGAAAAAGTTTCTCAAAAAAAAAAATATTGTTTGTATTGTCATAGAAGAACCATAAATCAGTGTTTGCAAGACCAGCCATCTCTGCTTTATTAATCAAATTTACCAACAGAAAAACGTTTTACAAATCCAGGAGCCCAGCAAGCTTTTAAATTGCCACCTTCTCCTCTGAAATTTGGAACAACTCATTAGTTGCTGAATCCTGGTACCTGGAGGCATATTACAAACAGCATATGGCCTCACTGATTGGTTTTTCCTCAAACAGAACCCACTAATATTCAATAATACTCCCATCATATTGCTCTTTCATCTTCACAAATGTGATTTAAAAGTGATTTTAAGGAGGGACAAAGAGAAGTAGACACAACATAAAAGGTATCCTGTAGCTTTTATGTATTAATGAGAACATTAATTAGTTCCTTCAGCCTAATGGTTTTAATTACACTAGATTGACTAGGTAATGTATGATTCTACCAATTTTCTTCTTCAACAGAGCACAAAATTAGACAAGTTGAAGCAAGAAACCAATCAATGTGGAAAATTATTATTTTCAGAAAGAAACCTGGCACCAGGAGAATTAAATCTGTGTGACATCAAGAAGGAATATTAAACTCATTATCTCAACTAAATCCATTTATATGCCTGGCAGTAGAAATCAGAAGGTGATTCATTGTGTCCCTCATGATTTTTCAGGTGGCAGCAAAACAGCCACTGTGTGTTTTGTCTGCTTGCGTGCATAAGCAGGGTATTCATAAAGAGCAATAGAGAATACATATAATAATGTTTCAACTTCCTAAAGAGAATGATGGCTCTTTCTCTTTTCTTGACAGGCGGGGTCAATCAGATATGTTCTTTCAAGTTTTATTCATATATTCATACAAAACTAATTTACTGGGTTATTTTTTTAAAAAAGAGAATCAAGATGAATTTATATAAATTATGTACTTGTGACAGAATCACCAAAATGACAAAAATAGCCCATCAAAAACATGCCATCTTCATTCAGCTCCGCATGTTTATACAAAGGTTTCAAGGTTGATTATGATGATTTTATTTGCTTTCATCATTTGTTATCTAAGAAGGTTATTTAATTTATTCACAATCTTTTAGCACATCCTAGTCTAATTCTGGCATACTGTTATCCATCCCACTGAGACTGTAGACCGTCTTCTTGAAAATGAATATTGATGCATCTTATTCTGGGTGCTTCTCTATATTTCAGGGGATTTTTGAGTGAAAAAAGAGAGAGAAACACTTTGTCAAAAATGATAGGCATAAACCTCCACGCCACATCTGTCCTACTTGTCATGTTCTACAAGAGGTCATCATTTCTTGTAACACATCTGCTCTAAAGAAAATACAATTACCATGTTTGCATTGTTCTAACACCCACTTTGTCAAATTGTACCCAGTTGAACACTTGAGGTGTAACAGTAATGATTGTCACAATTTTCATATTATCAGAAAACCAACAATAACAAAAAGGGTGCATACAGCAATAGCTGCAATCTTCTGAATTCGCCTTTTGCAAAGAAAAACCTCCAGATGGAAATTCCCACAATTCTTATGCAGTAATTCAAGATATTCCTTAGCATCTTGAAAATAATGCTTTTCCAATATTTGGTTTATCCAGCCAAATACAATAGTTTAGCCATGTATGATAGTTCAACAATCATTGATTAGTATATTGAATATTATTATTTTAATATTATAGAATTAATATGTGGAATATTATTATTTTAGTATTGTAGAATCAACACCAATGTAATGAATGATGTTGCAAATTTTGATTACTGTTCAACAAAGATACTTGTACCCCGACAACACACTATTCAGCTAAAGATGAAATTAATATATTAAAAATAAAAAAAATTAATAATAATAAAAAACACAATCATTCGATAAATTCACCGGATTTTTCTGCTTATTTGAAACAAAAAAAAAATATTCTCTAATACTAAATAGTAAATTGCACTCAGCTTGATAGTTCAAATATTGTACAGGTCTATTTTAAGACATCAGATCTCAAAGGACAAATTAACATACTATAAAAACAGATACTGCTGTGAATAGAACGACTAGAGAGAATGGAAAGTGAATAAGATCTTATAACAAGTTAAGTCAGAATTCTCTAGCTCTGTTCACTCAAAATTCATTGAAAGTTACAATTTAATAAGGGATGCCTAAATGTTTGCATGCAACTTAATGCAGAAGCCACTAATAGATTTTTTTCAGGGCATAGAATTAAGGTATAGGTAAAGGTTTCCCCATTCATTCGTGCCTGACTCTAGAGCAGGGGTGTCCAACCTTGGCAACTTTAAGAGTTGTGGACTTCAACTCCCAGAATTCCTCAGCCAGCAAAGCTGGCTGAGGAATTCTGGGAGTTGAAGTCCACAACTCTTAAAGTTGCCAAGGTTGGACACCCCTGCTCTAGAGGAAGTGCTCGTCTCTGTTCTTAGTCTAGGGAGCCAGCTTTTCCGAAAACATTTCAATGGTCATGTGGCCAGCAGGACTATATGCCGAGGCACACAGAATGCTGTTACCTTCCCACTGAAGTGATACCTATTTATTTACTTGCATTTGCATGCTTTCAAACTGCTAGATGGGCAGGAATTGGGGCAAATAACAGGAACTCACCATAGTATTAAACACGCCAATTCATTTACTGATCAATGTAGCCCAAAACACTCTTAAAAGATCTAGATCAAAAGTCAGAAACCATATTTGAAAAGGCAATAAAATACAGTATATTATGCTTATTGCAATCAGATTCACATTTTAATATACATGTGAGGGATTGCTTAAAGATACGAATGCAGTTTCCTCTAAGGACTCTGCTATAAGTCTATACTATTTTTCATTTTTGAAAAATACATATTGTATAATGACAAAATGGTTCTTATTCAGCCCATTGATGCAAGGCTGCCTGACCATTAAAACCTGCTGCATTAGACCGGTGTCATGTTCCTGTCGGAGTCTGAATTTGCAGGGGAAGATGAGCTGGAACAAGAGCCGACAGAGATCGAGAGGGCGGCTCCATTGACTGGGGAAGGGCAGAAGCCACTTCAGGCAGAGCTTTTCAGGATTAGAAAGGCTTGTAGACAGAGAGGAGCGGGAGAGACAGAGCTCAGGCAAAGAGCAAGGACCACCCCCTCCTGATCCTAGAGCACGGAGAGAAGAGAGAAGGCAAGAACAACGTGGACTAAGCCATCTATGAGGGAGGAGAGTGCCCCGCCCCCTTCACAAGGCATACCTGGGGACTGAGATGTAAGGAGGTACTGGTAGGAAGGGCATTTGTCGGGAACAAGTATTGAATCTTTGGAGTCTCGGGTGCACTTGCTGACGCCTGGAGATTACTGTGCTCTGTCTTGTGGGGCTTGCCCAGTTTGCCCGCTTCTCTGAACTTCTTGCTCTGGTTACTTTGGTTAACCTGGCTTACTGGACTACTCACAGCCAGAAGCTGCATGTGAGAGTTTTGCTCCAGGACTTGTAGTAAATGTGGGGACATTTGGGGGCAAAGTTGAAGCAATAAAGGGGAGTTAGACCCAGGGGTGGGATCTGACAGGGTTAACCACCAGTTTGGTCATTTACGAGGTTCGGTGGTTTACAATGTGCTTCCCGGCACGCGCCTGTAAATCGTCATCAGCATGCTGCATGCAGAGAAGCAGCCTTTCAAAAAGCCCCTTTTCCCCTGCTTTTTTAACTGCAGCTGTGCCTCGCATGGCAGCTGAAGTTGAAAAAAATCAGGAAATAAAGGTCAGGTAAGAGCCTGGGTGGGCAAAAACATCAACAGACATGGAACCGGTTCTATGTCTGCTGCTCTTCAGAGCTACCAGTTCTACAGAGGTGGACAGAACCGGTAGAAACCCACCCCTGGTTAGACCTGTTCTCTGGTTGTGTCGCTTTCATGCCACTTCCCAGGTCATCACAACAGGCTATAAGGAAAGTAATATTGGTCTGCTCAAAACAGCAGGGAGAGAAAGAAAGGAATAAGAAAGTTTGATAAAGAGGATGGGGGAAAAAAAACCTTTTTAGTTCATAAGTCAAGAATTAATTAAGACAGAAAAAAATATTTGATCAAATGATGAAGAAATGATTTTACTAATCAATCTAGTAATTGCTGGGTTATTCTGGGCCCAAAGGGAACCATTTTGGAATTTCCCAAGGTAGCAAAGGGTATAAGTTTTGACACAGTTGCCTTAATTGATTGTCTAGTTAGGTCTCTCACTGCATACAGATCATAAAATTCAGAGACCAGATTCTCTGTATGCACAAAAACCCCATTCCATTATCTTCAATGCATCCAGTCAGTTTGATAGTTTGGTCAAGACAGCTAGGTTTTCATATGCTCCTGTTATAGATTCAGCTTCTGGATGTAATTCATCATCATGTAAGTGATAGGTGTACTGATCATTCTCATACAGTATCATTATAAATTAATTCTTGATGTCTTCCATCTCAAGATGCTTAGGAGAGCCTTGAAGTGGAAACATAATATGTACCTCCTTTAAACAAACTCTCATCTAGTTGAATGGTGGAAGAATTCACTTGTCTCCAGAAGTCATAAAATATAGAATGTTAGAAATCATCATTTGCAAAGGGTTAGAAAGGAAAAACGGAAGCATTATTTAGTTTATAATTTTACAGAAGAGGACTTTTTCTAAACTTGAATTGTCTTGGTATGGCTGATCATTTTGATGGAAATTTCACCTGCATAGAATGTTATTATCCAACTCTTTTAGTCTACAGAACATTAACCCCACTTGGGGAAATATTTAATTAACCCCTTAAAAAGGTCTAAGTGCTACAGATAATTCTAATAAGGCTGAGGAAGTCTGAGCTAAATAAAGTTCAGACAATTTTAACATTGTGTCTGGTTGCAGATATTCATTGTCATCTGCCATTAGCCCAGCTCAGTCAATGTTCTTCCAAAAACGTTATCTCAATTAGAGTTTTTTAAAATCCCACTGAAAACTACTTTACAGAGTATATATTAAATTTCATGTTATCCACTGATTTTATGAATATGTTATGTTGTATATGCGCCAAATGCTTGTGTAGTTTTATTTTAAAGGATTTAAGTTTATGGTTAATCTGTCATATAAGTAAATCTAATAATCCCCTGCTTTCTAGAAGATAATTTTGTATCCTAACTTCTAGAGAATCCAAAATATTGCATATATTTTATCTTCCATTGACACTTGAAGTTGAAACAGCTATAATGGCTTTACTGAACTTGCTGCCCTCCAGCAAGGATAGAACTATCACTCTGATAATTCCTAGCCAATACAGTGGTATCTCAGTATTCATCATTAATTGGTTCCAGGAGATGTGATGAGTACCAAAACCGATGAGTACCAAACACATTTTTCCCATAAGGAATAATATAGTGAGTCACAAGGCAGCCGACACTGCCAAGCTCTAGCTTGTGTATTGAGCACCAAAAAAACAATGAGTACTGGGACAAAATGTTCACGTCAAAATGTGCTGAGTACCAAATTTGATGAGTTTCAAAGCAGTGGAGTACCAAGATACCACTGTAGTGACATTAGAGATTTTTGTCGCTCAAACTACCGGTAAGTAAAGGTCTCTAGTTGTTTTTGGCTCATCTCCAAATGCTAAGTGGGATTTTGTCTAATTTGTATGGAGGTGGGAGAGCATCAGATAAAACCAAGGCTGTAAACTGGATTGGGAAATTGAAAATATATCTAAAAGCAGGGAATTATCCCCCCCCCCCCCCTTTTTTTGCAATACCTTATTCCCATATTATCCATGATACAAATTATGCTGCTGTCCTGGTTTATTCCTTGGTGATTTTTAGTTGTTCTCCTATACCTATTCTTCCTTTCTGATGGACTTTAGAAAGAGCTCTTTCTCAATGGAAATAACGTTTTTGAGCTTTCTGGTGTAATCAGTAGCTAGACTATAATAGACTTTACCCATCAGCTTCTTCTATCTAAAATTTTCTACATTGCTCCTTGACATTCTTGCACAATCCAGTTAATTATAAGTTTGAACCTGCCTTTTATTTATTCTATATTAAAAGTAAGTAGTAGTGACAGAATCACCATTGAATCCAAATCAATTAGAGTAAGCATCTCAAGTTAGCTACTTAGTCCTTCTGCAAGCCAGTTTTGAATTATTTAAACCAGTGCTCACATGATCAATTGTATGCCAATCTCTTAAATGTATATAAAACTTATTGACTTGATTCCTGTACCACACTGAACAATGGTTTGCTTAAATTTTAGCTTTTTAAAACAACATTGACTTGATTCATATATGTACAGTGCTCACCCTTCAATCTGGCCCATCAATACTTGTCCCTCATCTGAAGTGTCAATCCCAGATCTATACATATAGAGAAGACACTGAAACATCACCATATCCCCATAATCTTTCATACTCCTGCCATTGAGTGCCCTAAAACATCTTGCCCCTGTTGCTAAACATACCCACAGCTATCATAACATATGATATCACATCATGTGGGAGTAGGTTGTTAAGTATGCTTGGGAAGGTGTTTGGCAGAATGCTGACTGAAAGGGTACAAAAGTTGAGCAATGAGCAAAAGTTGGGAAATGCAGAGTGATTAGTTGCCGGGATGGGGTTGTGTCACCATTTGTCAGATCTGTATGAGTATAAGTGGAATTATTCACCACTAAGCAGGGATAAAGTCAAGAATGTGTGATTGTGCAATGTGATTATGAATAAATGTATTATGGAGTGTAGGACTGGAATATGTTTTACATGAAGATGATTTCATGTTGTTAATCGACAACCCAACAAAATTATTTGCAGTGGATGTTAGTCAGATAATATGATGCAACAAGGATTGTGGATCTGAGAAAGACCTAGGTTGTTATCCTTGAAAGAGTCATTAAGTCAACAATTGAAGGTTTAAGCAAATGGTGAAGAATTAAAGGAGGAGGAGAAGGAAGAAGAGGAGGAGGAGGAGGGGGGGAGGGGAAGGGAGGAAGGGGAAGGGGGGGGGAAGGGGAAGGGGAAGGGAAGAAGAAGAAGAAGAAGAAGAAGAAGAAGAAGAAGAAGAAGAAGAAGAAGAAGAAGAAGAAGAAGAAGAAGAAGAAGAAGAAGAAGAAGAAGAACAACAACAACAACAACAACAACAACAACAACAACAACAACAACAACTCTGGGTAGCTTACATTTAAAAGAAAGCAATTTTAAAAGAAACTAAAACAACAAAAAAGAATATAAGTGCCCAGAAGAATAGTGCATCAAACTTTAATACTTTGGCAAAATAAAAAGGTGTTGAAGTGGATGGAGAAATTTTAGGATGTGCAAAATGCTGGCAGAAGACTTGTAGCCTATTGCAAGAAAAAAAAGTACAACTGAGAATGCTTTTGCCTACTTTCTTGTATAGAAATAAGAATTATGCAGAAAAAAATACAGTGCTAACTCTATTGTAGTGTGATTATACTGCTTTTATGGTTTAAAAAAAGGTAGGATCATCAATGAATGATTGCTGAATGAATGTTGATTCAGTGCAAACAAAGAAACCAGTGTGAAAGGAATTCTAATTCATACTGGTTTTGGTAATATAGAGAGAATGAATGAGAAATGAATTGTAAAACAAATATATGAAGGAAAACTGAATGGGTTGGGAAGCAAGGAACAAGCCAGGCTGAATGGAGTTGAGGTCTCAAAAAGAGAGAAACGAGAAGCTGAAAGAAAAAATCAGAAATACATAAGGTACTATATGGAAGTGGTTAGAGTTAGGATGGTTTGCAAGGATTTTGAACAGTATAATGAGTAATAATAGTGTAAATCCACCCTAGGATTTGTCATAGATTTTGAAAATTTGTGTATGAACTGATTTCTGACTTTATGAAATAAGTTTTTAAAAAATCAAAATCAGCGTAAGGCTGTTTAAAACATCGTCTATTAATGTCATGTAAGAAAAAAAGAACATTTACGCATCAGGGAGAAGAACTGATCAGGAAGAAGCTAAGTGTTAGCAAGGAAACAACCTTACCACTGACAAAATGATCTAGAAAGACAATGTCACCTTCTACCACACAGTAATGATATCCTGCTTTGGTCAAACCTACCTGTTGGCTAACATGAACTGTGTTGACTTCAAGGTGGATCTAGAGTGATTAAAAAAAAACAACCCATCAGCCCAACTTCTCCATTGGCAAACACAAAGTTGCATTTCGAAGCCCGGCTCACTTCAAAACCATGTTGTATAATCTTCCTATTGTCAAAGATGGGCCTATCCAGTATCCACTTGAAAACCCTGCTAGCTTCAGGTGAACTTGAGTTAGTCACCCTTGGGGGTAGAGCAGGGCTGTCAAACTCCTGGCTCGCGGGCAGGATGCGTCATGGGCTGACCACGCCCATGCCTGGTTTACTGAAGGGGGAAGTCCCACACATCACGTGACGCTTCACCGTGACAACGTGAGTTTGCACACCCTGGGGTAGAGAAACAGGTACAGGCTGCTCTACTTTATATCCTTGTATCACTCACTATTGTCTTATCTGTCTGTTTGGGAGGAGAATCCATTTTCTGTGGCCCAATGCAGATATATATGCTGGGAACCTTTTAAACTGGACAGTACATATTCTGCAAAAGAATCGATGCCATTCGTCACTAGAAAGACATTAGTCTTTTTCTAATGGATTCCTTCTCTGCATAAGCAGTTGCTATGCTATAGTTGCCATAGAGATGTTGGGTGCTTGCTAAAAGTTGAAGGAAACCATCTATGGCATTGGGGGGGAGGGGACAAGAGATGTTCTCAACAAAACTTTTCTAGAAAGATGTGCCTTTGATATCAGTTGGCAAACACAACCTGTTTGCATCTCAGTGGAGTCTATAGTAAATTACCTCTGTTTTTGAGAATAATGATGAAAAGCTATAGTCTAATGAAATCCTTGAGGGAAGAGAGTACAAAATTTAAAAAGGATGTAAAGTTCATATTAGTCTGATCAAAGCAAGCCTTAAAACAAACATCTTGGAGAAGGGAAAATTTCCAATAACCAGGATCGTGATTAAAGAAAAAAACACAAATAACTTTACTTCGACTTGGAAACCACTTCTGGTTTCTGCTTGAGGTGGAAAAAGGTGAAACTTTGACCTTGGGTTTTACTGATTAGATACATTTGTCGTTACAGAAATGGCCAGTTTTTATTATTATGAAAAAGTAAAATGTTGAGCATAGATCTTAATGCCTTATTCAACTGCACCAAAAGAGTCAGAAGTCAGTGCCTTTTGTTTTCTTTTTCCCTTTCTCTGCCAAACTATTCATTTCCCTTTTTCCTTCCCTAATTTCCCTAATATTTGCTTTTGTGTTCTTTTTGTATGTTGTATTATAAACTAATAAAACTACTGTATATACGAAAAATAGAAATGATCGTGCTGAATTGGGGGTGTTTGACATATATGTTCAAACATTGATGTTTGAACTCTGTCTACGTAATGGGGTATTCAACTAAAAGGAGGAATAACATTTGAGAATAAGTAAAAGGGGGAGCCAATTTTGCAAAGTGAACTAGAGTCATTTATGGTTAGTGTTGTGAATCAATAAAAGTAACTAAGCCCAAATGCAAAGCAGGTTTTGAAAGCCTGCACACTTGATTGGTCCTTAAACAACGAACAAGGATTGGTCCATAACAAACCCCTGATTGGCCACATTTAGGACACTTCTTATTGGTTATTAGTTGAAGTTGATGCACTTATTATTGGTTAAAAGGGTAGCAGCCAACCCTATAAAAGGGTTACTGCTGCCCATAGCCTTGCTCTGTTCTGTACTATTTACTGTTATTAAAGAGTTGAAGTCACTGGTCAGATGTCTGGTCTCCATTATTCTCCCAACTTAACAGTTAGTTCTTAGGTAAGAAAACACTAAGAAATCATAGGGGCACAGATTAAGAGATTAAAAAAAAAAGTCCTGGAACAAGAAACTAACCACTTCCTATTGTTTCCAGGAAACAATATAAATATGTCCATGAATTAACTAGATATTGACCTCAATTTAAAGAAGATTTTATCTTTATCTTTAAGGGAAAAAAGATACATACTGTAACTCTTACACAATATATTGGAAACCAATTAGCATCCTTTACTGTCTCCTGAAAAATTTTCTTGAAAACATGTTAGACTTGCAGTGGGAGTTTTAACGTGGTTTCCAGCCTGTTCCACCTTTTAGGACATGAGGCCGGTTACCTAAAACATTTACATATCAAGAAGAAATTAGTATATAAATTGTGGCAACTGGAAAATACACTTCATAAACGCTTCTACACTTCACTGGTGTATGATCCTCTCCTGAATTCAAATAGTTTAGACATTTCAATCAGCAACCTGCAAGTCCTGCTAATGGATATTATTCTTTTCACACATTTTCTTTTTTGTTGCTGTTTTTGTGTGGTACTCGGGAAACTGGATTCGGCCTTGGGAATAGCAGAACAGCATATGGGGAAAGGGGAAGGTTTTATATTAAGATGCATCATGTTTTCAAGTTGCCTTATCAAGGTCAAAACATTTTCTATTTGCTTTTAACAAATGGTCATTTCCTCTCTTTTATGACTATATCAAATTTATTTTGGAGCCACTGTTGCCTCAAAACTCAGGGACTCTGAGTTTAGCAAGAACTTGATCCCTGAATTTGAGAGGAACACTTTTACCTATGTAAAAGGGCTATTTTCCCCACCTGAAAATCCAAATCACCAAGTAATTCAGGCAAAGCAAAAAAAAAATATTAAGGGAGGGATATTAAGTCTTTTAAGGGTACAGGAACAAATGATACATTGATTTGGTATATGTGATACATCACAAAGCAAGTGATTAAACAATAAAATATGCTGATTACATGCAAGACTTAAACAATAGAAAACATTGATTCTAGATCACATACCACAAGTAGCAAACGTATGGGTTACATTATTTTTTCCCAGCTGGGTTTGTATCTTTCTTAAAACTTGACTTTCTTAAAACTTGACTATTGCAAGGACTTTCAGACTATGCTCTCTGTTGTTTAATGTTGGAAAGCTAAGTTCTCACACATCCAAAGAAATGGCTTTGGGTAAGGGGAAAAAATCGTTCTCACTGAAGCTAAGAAAGAGAGTCGTTATCATGCCAAAATGTTACTATCATCGTTTAAAATGCCAATAACAAAGCGCCTAAAATTCCAAATAGCATCTCCAAATATATTAATACCTCAGCTCCATTACCAACATAAAAGCATCAGCCACGTACCGAATGCCTACTGCTGACGATTATGTCATCGCACAGCAAACTCATCAATCTTAACCCTCATCCTTAGGTCTGTCTTATTAGCTTTCCCATTTCAGCTGCATCTGTATTTTTATCCAAAGTGGACAGCTACAAGCTTGAAACTAAAAGCAAGCCGAAATGTAGCTGTAGGAACTCTCAGAATTCATCCACTATAAAATGAGCCCTTGGCCAAGAGAGCCACTTCCTCATGGTGGAATGTCTGTAGCTGCCTAGCAACAGCCAAGAGCATCCAGTACTCAACTGGCATTGATTACAAAGAGTCTGTCTAATATGGTAATCTCTTGTCAGGGAAATGGAGGTGGCTTCAATTAACAAACAACTCCAGTCTTGTTGAAAACACACCATATCCAAAAATAGCTTTCCCAGAGAAGATCAAAAGTACTGTAAAATAATTGCCTTCGGTGTTCCTTTGCAGTATAGCTCCTTTTTCAACAGTTTATATTCTAACTGTAAATGGGTCCTGAATCCATCCTGAATACCTTTTCTGTCCTTAGGCCAATTCTAACTTTAGCTTCTCTCCTGTCCCTCTACAGCAGAGGTCTCCAAACCTGGCAACTCCTGCTGGCTGGAGAATTCTGGGAGTTGAAGTCCACAAGTCTTAAAGTCTTGCCAAGTTTGGGGACCCCTGCTCTACAGCTCTGACAACACGTTTGATCTGAATTCACCTGTGCATTAAAGTGCATTAATAGAAAGGGCATTTGAGATTTGATAACACAGTTTTCTTCAGTTGGGAGAGCATTAAAATATAAGGTCAGAATTCCCAGCCACCGATCACTGATTACAACCCCAGCACTCTTGGAAAGTACAGGGACAACTACAACCGTACTTGTAGACCAATGAGAGATTATCTCCCCATTGACATACAAGCTCCCACAATCCTTTCCCCTCTTTAAATTAAGCAAATATAATTGCAGAATGGCAGGTGTAACTTCAGCATATGATTTGGGGCTGTGTTTGTGTGAGGTATCTGACTCCAAGATGGAGAGAATATTATAGCCCAGTTTGATAGATTGAAGAATGTTCAGTGTAAACCAGTGTTTTTCAAACTTATCAACATTAGGATTTGTGGACTTCAATGCCCAGAATTCTCCAGCCACATGGGTTTCAAACTTGCAAGATTGGTGTTAGATCTATGAGGGAGTCCAGACAAGAAGCACACCATAAATCCTTACTCTAATTTTATTGTAAGGTTACATTAATATAAACTTGCAAGACTGAAAATATCCTTCCTGTCCCTCACTTTTACTCTGCAGAAAACTAGAGAAAGTCCCTGCAGAGATGCTTTCACCAATCCTCCTGCTTCAGACTCAAATTTCATTTATCAGACCATTATCTAGCCCAGGGGTCTGCAATCATAAACACTCAAACAGCCATTTGGACCAGTTTCCCACAAAAAAGAAAACCCTGGGATCCAATAATTTAACAATCAGTGTGACTGGGTGGGCGTGGCTAACTCTACATCACTTACTCCCACCCAATCACCTCCTGCTCTGGAATATGGAGCGACTCTCCATCCCCCACCATCATCCTTACTTTCTCAGGCCAGGCAAGGAGTGACGGGGAGGGGAGGGGCCAGCCAGTGATGGGATCAGCCAAGAGGGAGCCACAGCAGAGGGCCAAAAGAGCTGCATGTGGCTCCAGAGCTGCAGGTTGCAGATCCCTGATCTAGCCTGTATTGCTTCCTCTTCTCCAAGATCATTCCTACAAAGCATTACAGATTGTAAGAGGGGGGAAAAAAGATGCCTGTTACTATGAATGATCTGGCATGTAGGTGCACATGTACAATATGTTAAGTAATAATATCAAATATCAATATGTTTTAGACAGGTTTGCAATGCCACTAATAATGCAACCTGCATATGTGTTCCCATTGTTTAAAACTTTCTACAACCTGTAAAATGTTTTTTCATTCAACAAGAATTCTAGATTTTAAAAAGCCAAGCTCTCTTTTTCAGCCAGTTGTTGAAAGCCATGATGAAATTTACTTGTATTTTATTCATTTCAATATACTTGGCAGCTAAAAGAGTCTGTTCTTTTGCAAATACAGGTTTATTGAGAGAGAGAAAATAAGTACAATATATCCGAGCTGCCAAACAGTTGATAAACTATCACTTGTTTGCTTTAAAAGATATTAGAGGCAATTCTGGAAAATATTACCGTAATCTTATTTGAAAAGCTGCAACATCAGGCTGAACTGAATTCTCAGATGTACTACGTTGCATGCCTTTTATTCTTATATTGTGTTAGAATGATTGTCTTATGTGGAAAGACCCTGATCAGCTTCAGCCATTTCAGTGCAATAATGATTTACGTTGTCTAGTAGGATGAAAGTGGTTGTCACAGTTCTCACGTCTCCAAGATTAGTGTACAGATAGTTCTTGAGTTATAGTCACACAGCGAGTCTACAGTGTCTAAAAAATACAACATTGCCCTATGGAGAGATGGAGACAACTATGCCCACAAGCAAGTCTCTAGTAATGCCACATTTCTTTAAAAACAAAACAAAACTATTGAGCCACCCTGATTTTGAGACCAGCACAACTATATATATATATATATATATATATATATATATATATATATATATATATATATATATATATATATATATATATATATATATATATATATATGAATAATGAACATAATAGCATTATGTTTCAAGAGCCATAGACTCCCCCTCAAGCAGCTGTTTTGTAAGCTTTCAGTCATCAGCAAAACTTCATCCTAAAAATGGACAAGGAGAAAATTCTATGTCATATACAGGAAATGCCTTTCATTTGGTGCTGCTAAAATTATTTCCAAGCGAGCATCTGCAAATGACTTTTCCAGATGCACTCTCTCTGCTCACTAATGAGAGTTCTCTCCAAGTGTGAATTCTAACCAAATGCTCTCTCCATCCCCAAGGAATTTGTTTTATATCCGCTTCACCATCACTACTCCTTAAGGCGAAAAGGCTTCCGTTATTCATATTCATATAAATTAATAAAAGGGATGTTTTGATTTACTACTACTCACAGTAACTTAAAATGTAATTTCTTCCCCCAACCTTCCAAAGTTCAGTCCTTTCCCTACTTCAATGATCAAATAGCTAATCAGTTATTTCCAATCAAACTAACTATATCAATAATTAAATGTAAGATTTCTAAGCCATCACATTCAAAAAAATCCTTCAACTTGAATTGACTTAATAAATCTTTCTATGCTACTTGACTGACCTAGAAATGTTGATGCTTCTTCTTTTACTTATGGCCTGACATATAAACTATCCCAAGGAACAATTTTAACTAGCATAACTTTTTTTTTGTTCAGAACAGCCATCTTTCCTGAAGGGTTTATATTGCAATTGGCATCTTCCCTACTTAACATCTGAAAGCTGTGGAAAAATATTGCTTCTTAATGATGGGGTTGAAGAAGCCGACTACAGTATAAGGTCCTTCCAACTGACATATCTTGCTAAGTCATTGTGGATAATAGATTGTCCCACAGGCTGCTGAAACAGTTCCCCAAAGCACCTGATTCCTTTTCTTTTCCCTAAATATCAGTGACTTTTTCCAAGTTTGGGGATTTTTTAGGCACCACTATAAAGTTTTACCCTGAAGTTTCTTCACCATTTATCTTCTTCTTCTTTTTTGTAATAATTTTTATTGTTCTTTTCCACCTTTTACACATATTAATCTTAACTTTAACAGTACTGTGTCATCATTATTATACACACCAATCTCATATAAATATCGACATTTATACCTCTTTATATACATTCATATACTCCCTTCTTCTTGTTGGCTGGATGCTATATTAGGGCTTATCATTGTTTATGAAGCTAATTATTGAGAATAGAGTAATTAGAGCTCTATTGGAATTAGAGTTCCAATAGAATTGGAAGGGACCCTGGAGGTCTTCTAGTCTAACCCACTGCTTAGGCAGGAAACCCTATACCATTTCAGACAAATGGTTGTCCAATCTCTTCTTAAAAAAATATAGTGTTGGAGCACTTACAACTTCTGGAGGCAAGTTGTTCCACTGATTAATCGTTCTGTCAGGAAATTTTTCCTTAGTTCTAAGTTGCTTCTCTCCTTGATTAGTTTCCACCCATTGCTTCTTATCCTGCCCTCAGCTGCTTTGGAGAATAGCTTGACTCCCTCTTCTCAGTGGCAACCACTGAGATAATTGGAACACTGCTATCACGTCACCCCAGTCCTTCTTTTCATTAAACTAGTCATACCTAATTCCAGCAACTGTTCTTTATACATTTTAGCCTAACCATCCTTGTTGCTCTTCTTTGCACTTTTTCTAGAGCCTCAACATCTTTTTAACATTGTGGCAACCAAAACTGGATGCAGTATTCCAAGTGTGGCCTTACCAAGGCATTATAAAATGCTATTAACACTTCATGTGATATCCAACTAACCATGTGGATTGCTGATAGTGATAACCAAAATCTCAACTACTTTGCTCTTTATGTCCAGAACTGAGGAATTTGTGGGTCTATGAGTTTAGCTAGATTGTAATTCCATCACTCACTCACTATGTTAACTTAACTTGATTGGAGTTGAGTTCCTAAACTTTCTGGATGACCACAAGCTCTCCAATCCTGTCCAAGCAACACTGAAATGTTATGGCCACCCAATGCAATATTATGGTTCATTAGGATTCAGCTAGGAAGATGAACAACAAGTAAATATAAGTCAGGCATTATCTCTCACATTAATCTATCTGACTGGGTTGTTTGGATGGTGAAATAATGACAGATAAAAATGTATAATGTCCCATGACCAATGGGAAAATTGAATTAAGATTTAAATATTGCAGTCAGCTGAATAAATTTCAACATTTGAAGATGGATTGTAGGAACCTGACAGCTGATTCATGGACAAAACATTCCCCAGGGAAGGTTCAGGAATCTGAAAATATGCAATATTCCAAGACTCTTTGTGCTAAATGGCAGATGTTTAAAAGAACAAAAATTGTGATGCTATTTTTATCTTGGAGAATCTTTAAACCACTCACTTACTTAAAGTTAATTGGGTTCTTTGTCTTACTTTGAAAAAATGAATCAGATCCTTCATTAAGTTTCTAGTCCAGCTGTACTATTTGTTAGCTCACTCCTGCCACTTAAATGTTTTTCCCCTTTCCCTACCAAAATATTCCACGAGTCCGTCATACTTTAATTGAATCTCTCTTACCCGTCTAATTAATATTTTGTGCCACCACCACCATCCCACCACCAAAATAAGTGCAGGCTTTGATATTTCACAATGTATTTGTGTATTTCTTATATTTACAAGTTACTACTTAGCCTTTGTTCCAAAAATCAATGTTTTCTAACTGGTAAATAGTTTAAATACCATTGGCTAGCCCTACGATCCATAGCAATAACATGAACTGTTCTCAAAATATGAGATCTCTTCATGATTCCTGGATTTCTGAACGTCCAACATCCATGCCAAAGCATTAGTCATTCCATTCTTGCATTCAGTTTCATGCATCAGTGGATTTCATTCCATATCAGCAGTGCAGTGAGGACTGATTGGATGAATACACTGAGTATCCTGTAGGTCTGTACCAACTACATGCAGACTTTAAGTTCACGTATTGTGCTAAACTCTCGTTGTATCATACTATATAAATGCCTTACAAACATATTCTACTTACAGATGATGACAAATTTCACACATGGGGCTTAGATTAGTATGAATAGTACTGTATAGGTAGTCCTCGTTCATTTAGTGACCATTCAAAGTTACAATGGCATTGAAATAAGTAACTTGTGACCGTTTTTCACATTTACAACCGTTGTGGTGTACCCGAAGTCATCAAAATTTGGACACTTGGCAACTGGTTCATATTTGTGATAGTTGCAGCATGCTAAACTCATGTGATCACCTTTTGCAACTTCGGACGAGCAAAGTCAATGGACAGCCAGATTCCCTTAACAACTGTGTCACTAGTGTAACAATTGCAGTGAAAGGTCCTGAAATGGGGCAAAATTCCCTTAACAAATGTCTCATTTAACAACTGAAATTTTAAGCTTAATTGTGGTCATAAGGCGAGGACTACTTGTAATACAGTATTTAGTTTCACATATTGCACTAAGTCAAGATGCAGTTTGAGTTTTGACTTAATGTGCTTTCTGAGCCTCATGGTGTATAATCTATGATTTTCTAGCTTCACAAAATGGGTGAATTCCATCACCGTATATAATAAGCCACAGAATAAATCATGTGCGGGTGTGATATTTAAGTCCAGCCACACCAGGACCTGCAAAATGAGAGCAATAACTTTCTTCCGCTGAATATTCAACTTGATGCTCCTGTGTTGACCTTTGGAAGAGCATGAAGAGGATAGTCCCCTGATGTCCTTGCTGTTCCCTCTGCTCTCAGAAATTGCATGTGGCCATCACAGGGCACAACCATTAATAACCTTCTTCGTGAATTCATGATCTCTCAACTCAGGCCAAATTCATACAATAGCTGATACCAAAAAAACACTTAATGCTAAAATACGGTTTAGTGTTGTTCTATGAATCTCAATATTCTGATTTGTTAGCAGTGCTTTATGAGTGTATATTGCATGAACCCTTCGTGCAATATAGCTTACTTAACAATGGCTGAAGTGGGCATAAAAGGGACGCAGTGGTTCAGTGGCTAAGACGTTGAGCTTGTCGATCAGAAAGGTTGGCAGTTCGGTGGTTCGAATCCCTAGCGCCACGTAATGGAGGAAGCTCCCATTACTTCTCCCAGCTTCTGTCAACCTAGCAGTTCGAAAACATGTAAAAATGCAAGTAAAAAAATAGGGACCACTTTGGTGGGAAGGTAACAGCATTCCGTGCACCTTCAGCATTTAGTCATGCTGGCCACATGACTGCGGAAACCTCTTTGGACAGCGCTGACTCTTCGGCTTTATAACAGATGAGCACTGCCCCTTAGAGCCGGAAAAAACTAGCACATATGTGCAAGGGGAACCTTTTACATTTACCTAAAGTGGGCATAGCACAATGCTTGAAATGTTGTGAAAATACAGTCTGCGGGTGAGTTGTCTTTTCTTTTCAGCAAGGCTGGGGATATTTTGGATTGATGGCATCACTTGAAATGGTGGATCTCCCAAGAGACCCTCATGCAGCTCAGTTTTCCTCTGGTTCATTTTCAAACAGGGGCTGAAACTGTGGGACCCACATGGAAAGCCAGAGTTTCCCAGAAGAAGAAAGCTGCAACTTTAGTTGCCTCTGCCTCCTACCCCAACCCTGAGAAGCTGAAAGTGAGATTATGCCATGGAAAAGCAAAAAAAGAAACTCCAGATTTAAAGTGCAAAGAGCAGTAACTGTTTACAGTGAGTTCTTCCAGTCCATAATATACAGTAGATTCCTCCCCCCACCCACCCCCAGCCATGCTGTGTTGTGTGTCTGTGTAACTTCTTCTGAAATCTGAGTCCAAGAACCTGAAAAAAGGAAAACACTGGTTGGTTTTCTTAGTGAGCCCCCCGAGGCATTTTATGATACAAGGAGAACATGAGAGATTTGGGCTTGGCTTGGCATTGCAGCATGCCAAATTGTAACACTAAAAAATTAGGCAAGAAATTAAAAACAATAAATACAAGGTGCTATGTAGACTTGTAATTGCAGGAATGTTCCAATCTCAGGTGGCAAACCTCAGATAAAGAATGTTTCCAAGCAAATACAACTCAGGTAAACAAAGTCACTAATCTAAAGGAGGATTAGAGAGAGGAAGTAAACATATGTTAGACTTTAACTAGAGATAATTAATTGTATGGATTACTGTGCTAAACAGTAACGAAAGTTAAGCAGTAACCAAAGTTAACCAATGATGGAGGATAACTAAAAATGTGTATATATGCAAGACTAGACTCCAATAAAGATCATCATGATTAAGTTGTTCCTGATCAAACAACTCGACTGCCTCGTCATTACAACAGTGCAAAGAGGTACTTGTGGTTCACCAGCAGCCGGTGCAGCCGGCAGCAGAATGGGACAGTGGGGAAGAAAGGGGACCAGTCAAGGAGACTGGAGAGGACTTGGATGAGGGCCCTGCATCCAATGCAGGGATGGGCCCAGGGCCATCTGGGAATGGAGTGCTGCCTCTGGAGCCTTCGGAGCCTGGCAGCAGCGAAGCAGAGGACCCAGGGGAACCTGTTCCCAGTGCACGTGTGAGAGCAGCTGAAGCAGAAGCAGAAGGGGCAACTCGGGGGTAAGGCTGGGAGGTGATTGCCACTCTCATAAGGGATAAAAGTCAGGCCTAAATGACGAAACCTTTGCAAGAAGCGAAGTAGTTCGATCGGTTCCAAGTCATCCCTGAAGCTCTGTGTACTTTGGTTGTTGTTTTTTTCCTCGTACTTCGGTTGGTTCCTTTTATAGTTAATTGGATACTTCTGTTTTTGGCAGCATTCCACAGAACTGAAAGGTGTGTGCTTATCTTGGGGGACTGTTTAAGATTAGTTCCGGCTGGGAATGAAAACAATTCCCAGCATTACAATATAATAGGTCTTGCTTTTAAAACAAGTTTGAGAACAATTATGATTTACAAAGCCTGGGTCAGAACAGAGGCTGGTGAGCAGCAGGCAAAATACACGTAGACACCAGGATGCAAAGCAACAAAATATGGCCTTTCTCACTACAGTTCCAGGTCAGCTGACAATTGCTTTCTCCAGCCAAAATAGTCAAAACAGCTCTTTACATTTGATACTTGTTTGGCCAATGGATAGCTCTATTGGACTCCCTCTTGAAATGCAGGAACTGCAGTTTCTCCGGGTCATCTGAGACTATAAAAATTAAATACAGGGCTGCAATTGCATTCTTCTTCTCCTTTTTCCTAGCTTATTCCCGCAAGTGCAGAGTCCGCTTTTCGGATCATTGAATGCCACTGCACAGTCAGCTGAGTCTCCAGGGTGCAGGCCCGCAGCTTGCGTATCTTTGTTGATGGTTTCTTGCCATCTCGGTTTTGGACGCCCGTGAGGTTGCTGGCCAATGACTTCTAGTTGGTAGGCAGTCTTGGCAACGGTGAAAGGTGTTGCTCTCTGGACATGTCCATTCCAGCGAGTCGGACTTCTCTCATCTCCTCTATAATTGGTGACACACCAAAATGATGTTGAATGGTGTCCTTTGTGATGTGGTCAAGAAGGAAGATGCCCAATAGCCAATGGAGCTGTGATGACCCAGGAAGCAGCACACCCATAATAAATTCCCAAACGTAAATAAATTTCCTTTAATGCCTCCAACTTGGCCCCACTGTTCAATTCTTCACAGTTGGAGATTAAACTCTTTCCAAAATAGTCTCCAAAAGAAAGAATTATAGTCCAAACTCAAAGAACAGATAACGGAGAAATAAAAAAATCAAAACAAACCATACTGAAGGAATTTTCACGACAGACCAGAATAAATTAATTACAAACTTCAAGAAGATAACAAGGCACAGTCCGATGGAAGAACGCCAACCAAGATAAACCTCAGCCAGAAATAAAACACGCTTTGCTTCTAGCAACGCTGTGTTTTAAACGCCCCTCCTATATACTATTCCCCTCACCTGCAGCCAATGACGGGATCATGGCTGCTTCCTCTCCTGTAAGCCATGTTTCTCCCTTATCCTCTCCTCCCTGCGTGCCCTAGGATGAGGAGGAGATGGGCCTGGGTCTTCCTCTGACTGCCCAGCTGGCCTCTGCCCTTCCCCAGCCTCCTCCACAACCTCTGGAGCCACACTTCTACTCCCTGTCGGCTGTTCCTCCTCTCCCAGAGTCAGTCTCCAACAGGGGCATGACAGAAGCATTCGCATTTCCATTGCATGGAGATAGTTTTCGGTCCCTGATGTTGATGCCCAGCATTCAGTGCCATACAGTGCAACAGGGCTGTAATTGCATTAACGTGGAATATTGACACAGGTAAAAAGGGGAAGTTTAAGCTAGAGGAAGTCCTCGACATATGGCTACAGGTAATCCTCCACTTACAACTGTTCATTTAGCAACAGTTCAACGTTACAGCAGCACTGAAAAGAAGTGATTTATGACCGCTTTTCACACTTACAACCATTGCAGCATCCCAATAGTCACATGATCAAAATTCAGGCGCTTGGCAATGGGTTCACAGTGATGACAATTGCATTGTCCTGGGGTCACATGATGAATTTCTGCAACACCTTCTGACAAGCCAAGTCAATGAGGAGGCCAGATTCACTTCACAACCCTGTCACTAACTTAACAACTCATACACTTTGCTAGCAAGCAAACTCACAAAATTAACTCACAACACAATATTTACACACATACATATATGGTGTATTTTTTATTTTAAAAAAAAGCAACTTTTACCCCAAAGCAGGCAAAGCAGGCAGACAGGTTGAGTTGCTCACAGAATCACACATTCATTCAGTGATCTATCTATCTGCCATCAGCTAGCTCAGTCTCTCAAATTTACTTGCAGTGAGTCTGCACTGAATTTGCTTGCAAGCAAACCTTCAGTCCTAAGGGAGGTCAGCTGTGCTGAGCCGAAGAGCTAAAGACTAGCTAGAAAACAAGAAATCCAACCATTTCCTGCTTCCTAGCTAATCTAAATCTCCTGGCACAGCAGAACAGATGATGGTCGGAAAAAGGAAAAATAGCAATTTAGCAGGCAAGTTTGCCAGGTAAAGAATGAGTAGGTGGGGAGGGTTCCTGGGGGCCATGTGGGCTGCGCAGCCTTGTGTTTCTGTGCAGCCTGGATTAATTGCTTTGTGGGGGTGCTCTGGGGGTGAGATTTCTCTGCAGCCCACCAAAATTTTCTCATGGTCCACCAGTGGGCCGCGGCCCACCGGTTGGCGACCACTGATCTAGTCCAACCCCCTGCCCAAGCAGGAGACCCTACACCATTTCTGACAGATGGCAGTCCAATCTCTTCTTGAAAGCCTCAGTGATGAAGCTCTCTCAACTTCTGAGGGCAAGCTGTTCCATTGGTTGATTGTTCTCACTGTCAGAAAGTTTATCCTTATTTCCAAGTTAAATCTCTCCTTGATCAATTTCCATCCATTATTCCCTGTTTGGCCTACAAGTGCTCTAGAAAATAGCTTGACCCTTTCCTCTCTGTGTCAGCTCCTCAAATATTGGAAGACTGCTATCCTGTCTCCCCTGGTCCTTCTCAGAATTTCTACAGCCAGAATTTCTACAGCTTCACCAGGAGGTTGTTAAGTGAGTCACACCTGATTTTATAACCTTTTTTCTCCACAGTTAAGTGAATCACTGCAGTTGTTAAATCACATGGTTGTTAAGCAGATCTGGATTTCCCCATTGATATTGCTGACCAGAAACTGGCTGGAAAAGTCACAAATGGTGATTATGTGGCCCCTAGGATGCTGCAAACATTGTAAATATATATTGGTTACTGAGCACTTGAAATCTGATCACGCGACTCTAGGGATGCTGCAACTACAATAAGTGCGAGGACCAGTTGTAAGTCACCTTTTTCAGTGCTGTTGTAATTTTGAACAGTCACTAAACAAATGCTTGCAAGTCGAGGATACTTATAGTGTGCTGTATGTTTGTGGGGTGGGGAGTTGGAATTAACAAAGTCAAGCAACTGTTTTAGCAAATAAGTGTTCTGCGCGATGCCTAGACTTATGTAAGCACACTTGCCATGCTGGTGGCTGATAGCAATGAATTACATACCCTATCATCTTGTCTCCAGTGTCAAAAGTGTAAATCTGAATAATGTGTGGGTTGAAGTGCTGTAGAAAATTCTGTATTGATTTGGACTGAAGAAAACTCACAAGTTGTGGGGGTACAAATCTATGCAAGCAACAAAATGCTTTATGCACTTCTACGATTACTGTGGAAATATAACAACTGTAACTTCCGCCAATGCATTCATGAAAGTTTGAAAATGCCACTGTCCCTTTTAATAACTTTAGTGCTGATTAACGGCTGACCTCATCTAGTTGCAAACATTCTCTTAGAATGGAGCAAAAGCAAGATGTCAAGCCATTACCCTCAATAAACACAAGCAATGATAACTTATCTTCTTGTTCTAGACAAAAAAGACTGTTTTTGCTTGTTTTTCATGCATATGGTGATCTAAAAATGTGTTTTCAATTTTTAAGTTAACTTGCTACCTGGTAACCACTGCATATGTCCAAACAGCAGTTCCCAGAACTTGATTTGAAACACTGGCTGGAAATTTTCAGAATTTGTTGACCAAAAGACTGTTCAGAGTCACACACCATGCCATGGCTAGTTTCAGACTGAGTGATGACCAAACATATTGAGCTCATTCAACATGCTAACTCAAAACTGAATACATTTTTAATCAAAATACATCTTAAAAATCCAGACATACTGCATCTGCCAACTTATCCACAATAAGCAGTATCAGGCCTTAATATAGATTCAATAAATCTTCCAAGCCTATGTTATAAATTGCATCCCTTTTTGATTGCTTAAAAGTCAAATCTCCGGCAGCTTGAGCTCAACTCCTTGAGAATTCATGGACTTCCCAGGTAATTTTTGACAACAGTAGGGAGAGATTCCTCCTTGCTTTCTTTCAGGAGGCATTTCAATTTTCCAATCCAGGAAACTAGAGGTCAATCAGCCTAACATCAATACCTCGGAAGATGCTAGAAAAAAATAACCAAAAAACAGACCTGTGAACATCTAGAAACAACTAAAGTTATAACTAGTAGCCAGTACAGGTTTATTAATCATCCCAAGCCAATCTTATTTCATTCTTTGACAAAGTGACTAAATGAGTAGACCAGCAAAATACTATAGACATAATATATTTAGACTTCAGCAAGGCATTTGACAAAGTAGACCACAACCTACTCCTTGGTAAGCTAGAAAAATGTGGGATAGACATCACTACCAGATGGATTTGTAACTGGCTGACAAACTGTACTCAATGAGTACTCCTTAATGGTACTACATCTACATGGAGGGAAGTAAGTAGTGGGATACCACAAGATTATCTCTTAAGCCTGGTACTCCTCAATATTTTCATAAATAACATAGATGAGGGAATGGAAGGGGGACTCATCAAATTTACAGATGACACTATCCTTGCAGGAATAGCCAACAACCCAGAAGACAAACTCAGGGTCCAAAACAATCTTGACAGACTTAAACAATGGGCCCGATCCAGCAAAATGAAATTTAATGTGGAGAAAAGCAAGGTTTTACACCTGGGCAGAAAAAACCAAAGGTACAAATACAGATTGGGTGAAAACTGGCTCAAAAACAGTAACTGTGAGGTGGACCTTGGAATCCTAGTGGACGATCACTTAAATATGAGCCAGCAGCGTGCAGCAGCAGCCATAAATGCTAACACAATCCTTGGTTGTATAAATAGCGGCATAGAATTAAAATCACATGAAGTATTACAACTGCTTTATAAAGCCTTACTAAGACCACCCCTGGAATAAAGTTTGGGGTACCACATTACAACAAAGATGTTGAGATTTTGGAAAATGTGCAAAGAAGAGCAACTAGATGATTTAAGGCCTGGAGACAAAAACATATGAACAGTTGCAGGAATTGGGTTTGGCCAGTCTAGAGAAAAAAAGGACTAGGGAGGACATGATAGCAGTATTCCAGTATTTGAGGGGCTGCCCGGAGAAGAGTGGGTCAACTTATTTTCCAAAGTACCAGAAGGCAAGACAAGAAACAATGGATGGAAATTAATCAAGGAAAAAAGCAACCTGGAATTAAGGAGAAACTTCCAAACATTGAGGACAATTAACCGGTGGAGCAGCTTGCCTTCAGAAGTTGTGGGTGCTGGAGGATTTTAAGAAAATCCTGGAGGATTTTAAGAAAAGACTGCGCAGCCACCTATCTGAAATGGTATTCGGTCTCCTGCTATACTTCAGGAGGTCCCTTCCAGCTCTATTCTGATTGATTGATTGATTGATTTTAGGTTGCATCGTCTACTTGTAACAAGATAAAAACAACACAATCTCCCGAGTGTAGTATCTGCTAAAGGGAAAGGAGCAATGTTTCCTATAAAAATATTCTTAGCAACACATATCTAAGTTCCTAAGTTATTGCCCAGTTATAACATCTAACCTTCTCCAGATGTTGTCTGCTAGAAAAAAAAAGTATTATTTTTGGCAGAGGGTCAATGTTTTGAATTCCTAGATTACTGACCACAGATGTCATCAGAACAATCTTCAGGTGATATCTATTACAGATCCTGTCTTACCTAAAAATATCCCTGAGCCCTCTCTCTCAAATTATAACCAAATATTGATAAGACGCGCTACCAAATCATCTTCAGGAATAAGTGTTTATATTTCCCATCTCTTAAGAATATTATAAAAAGGCGCCAAAAGGCTGTAGGTATTTCACCTTCCTCTTCAGGTTAAAGCTAACCTTAGTTGTTTATACTGCCTTCAAAATTCTCCAATAAGCAGATAAAATGCCATAACAACTAATGCAAATAACAAAATTACAGTGACAAATGCAGGAACTGAGCCTGGGATTTATTGTTGGCTGAACAATTCAAATAGATATAATTGTGTATAGCACTCATTTCAAAATGATGCATTTCACTGCACTTAATTTAGTTGTTTCTTAATTCATTTGTTTTTACTCCGCAAAGAAGCTGCTGGCAGATAAGCCAAGCCAGTAACTAACAATGACGTATTTTATGAACATTTTCCGGTGCATAAAATATTTTATCAATGTCTGAGTTGAACTGATCCAATTTGTCTTATTACAGAGTCAAGAAAATAAATTAGGAATGTGGTAGTCTATTATCAAGCACAACATATGTAAGAATCAGTCATTGAATTGCTGTTTAACAGACCATTTCATCATATTTTGAAGCAAATGAAATATTTGCATAAAATAGCACAAATCAGGGACTGCAACATTGACAAATCTATATATTTCAACCACTTCTAATTTGCTGCCTTCTTTCTTTGGAATTGCACTTAATTAGCACCCATTCCATTGGGATGGAGGCAAATAAACTCAAAACCCAGCAGTTTCAATTGGCTGTGGTGGAATCTCCAACTGCACAGGAGGGAAGGGTCAAAAGGAGGCTGAATTTAGAGTCTTTGCACTGCATTAAGTGGCACAGTGCAGGACTCCTCCAGAATCCTTGAAGCTTTATTATGTTGTCACTACATGTTGCTCTGTGTGCAGCTCAACATGCAGCTAAACCCACCTATCCTCCAATAAAACAGACTGTGTGCATAGATGTGGATGTTTTATTGAAAGAACAGGATATGGTAAAATTGGGGAAAATAGGAATACATACAATGAGAACCAAATACAGGTAGTATTGAGTTACTGCTGAACATAACAATTGATAAATACAAGTAATCTAAATCTCACCAGCAATGCTCTGTGTGTAGCATGTGGGTTTGTCCTTGGATGAACATGTGCCACAAATTAAGATGAATTCTTATTTGTGCTTCTGCCTCCTCCAAATGCTAAAGGAAAATGGAGTCTGTCTTCCCAACGTGAACTTGTTTTGAGAATGAGGGCTGATGGGTAAAGGGGTTGAATTAGCTTCAAACAAAATAATTGGTGTTTGTCTCTCTGGCCACTAGATGGGACTAGAGAGCAAAACAGTATATAAAAGTTATGTTTGGGGCATGATACTTATGTTGTCAATTCCCAAGGAGATGCAGTCAGTCTGATGAGATTCTTGTAACATAATTGACTAGCAATTATCAGGTGCAAGAAACCAGGAACAGGAGTAGAGTTCAAAGCACTAAAAAAATTATTTCATGCTACCTATAGAGTAATCTGATTTACTAACAGTCAAGTCAAATTGGCGCTAAAGGTCAATGGAATTCACAGGGGGACAAGATTAAGTCTCTTGTGATAATGTAATGATTTCAAATTGATGATGCAATTGATCCCAACCTCGGGCTCCACCTAGTCATCTCGTACATCAGTACAACTATTGTTGAGAGTCTTCATGAATGATTCTGGTTGTTATCCCGACACTGGCGTTCAGGATGGATGTGGTATGACACTGGTCTTTTTTTGATGATGTTGAATGCAATTCTAATTGTTCTTTGGTGCAATGTGGGTGCTTGTAATTTGCTGTGGTCTGGTTGTTATTTTTTAAATCATATTTATAGATGTTTGGTAAGTATGCTGCTTAGAGTCGATAACAAGTGTAACAAGCTTATAAGATCAAGAATTATATATAAATATCTCTAAAAGTCTTTTCTCCCTCTCCCCTGCCAAAAATAACACACACCCCACAGTCTTAAATCTGGAGAAGACAACAATGTGATGTTTGTTAGATATTCCTCTTGCTGATCAGGCTGCTTCTTCTCAAAACAGTATGATGTATTAGTACAGGCTCCAGATTGCAAGACCAAATGACTGAACGACTAAGCCAACTAGGTAATACCCTTGGCCTGTTCTCCCGTGTTTATGTCAGCTAATCTTCAATATGTCATTGCATGCCTTTGCCAACAATCTTATTGATATAAGTTCATGAAATAATCAGCTGGTTAAAGAGCCATCCTATGAGAGATATGTAGAGCTGACCCAAGTTACAAAGAACATCCCTCTCACTTTCAGTTATTGAAATGAAAGACTGGCTGCTGGAACTTCCTTCAGCTCAGAGTGGAGTAGATAGGTTTCTATATGAATGTAGATACTCTATGGCAGGGTCTCCAACCTGGCTGGCTGGGGAATTCTGGGAATTGAAGTCCACTAGGCTTAAAGTTGCCAAGGTTGGAGACCCCTGCTCTACGGTGCAGGAAAAATACATTAGTAAAGCTATATTCAAAATAGGAATATTAGTAAAAAAAAATGCACATGGAGAGAATGTGTATATATAAAGGTACTTCTCATTTTTAAGCAGACTTTCACAAAAATTCAGAAAAATGAGTTATTTTTAAAGCCTCCCAGACACCAATCACCCAGGTAGAACAGCTTGCCTTCACTGGAGGATTTTAAGAAGAGACTGGACAGTCAGTTGTCTGAAATGGTTTAGGGCCTCCTGCTTGAGCAGGGGACTGGACTAGAAGACCTCCAAGGTCCCTTCCAGCTCTATTCTGATTGATACAAAACTACAATTTATCAGAACTGAAGTGGTTCAAAAAATTGGGGGGTGGGTGGGGAGTAAATTTGTCAACCTTTCTCATCCCCACCATCATTTAGGTGCTGAATTTAAACTCTGCCTTTGCCCTCCAACCTCAATCCTCTTTAATTTGCAAATTCTGCTATAATACTTGCACTTGGAAAGAGGGTAATAAAATCTGCAAGCGATTTGTCTTGATTAATCCAAACCCTAATCCTGGACTCATATCATAAAGAGCTTTAAAGGTAGTAATCAATACAAGCTGGTAGCCAGTGCAACTTTATTTATTTATTTATTTATTTATTCATTCATTCATTCATTCATTCATTTTGTCAAGCGATTATAAGATTACAGGTATAAGTATAGACATAGTTATGAATACATGAAATGGTTACATATAAGAAAAATAAAAGAAACAATAGGACAGGGATGGTAGGCACGTTGGTGCGCTTATGCACGCCCCCTACAGACCTCTTAGGAAAGGGGTGAGGTCAATAGTAGACAGTCTAAGGTTAAAGTTTTTGGGGTTTGGGGAAGAAACCACAGAGTCACGTAGAGTATTCCAGACATTGACCACTCTGTTGCTGAAGTCGTATTTCCTGCAATCAAGTTTGCAATCAACTTGCACAATGGGAGTGTTACATGTGCCACCCTCCGAGCTTCCAGAACTGTCCATGTCACTGTGTTCTATAGCAGTTATAGGTTCTGCATTCTCTTCAAGGGTAGCCCCATGTAGAGCCTGTTGCAGTAATCCAAACAAGAAATGAGCAAGACTTTGGTGCTTACAGCCCATTCACCAAGAAGTGACTCCAAGAAACCAATAAGGTTTGTGTCCCCCCCAAAAGTTGCCATGTCTATTGCCCTAGGCCAATAGGACAAATTAGGCATTTGAAAGATGGGCAGGATACAATACTTTAGTTAGTAAGCGTGTATATGCTAATACAAAAAAGTTTTAGTATATACAGTACATATTTAGTTTTCATGTATAAGGAGACAGATCCAACATGATTGAAAAAGCTAGGAGACATTCTAATTTGCATCTGGATTCCAAAAAGAAACATCCTAAGACATACCATTTGCAGAAACACCTACTTTGCATTTAGATGTGTTTTTCCTTTAGTGCAGCATGGTGTACAAACAGTTCTTTCCAATTCATTAAAGATGCACAAATCACTTCCAGAAGAAAGGGCACCGATATCTGGAATATTTCAGAAGTGTTTTCAATACCTCAATATTATTTTCTTCCTGCGGAAAGGCTACAGCTGAGTGGCAGCAATCAGTCTTGGCTCATAAAAACAATGTGGTTTCTCCCCCACCCCCAGGAACACAAGATTGACTAGTTATGCAGTCCTGGAAAATAAAAATTAATTACAGATTGGTCTTTCATCCAAGGGATGACCAAGCCCACTTAGCTTCTCAACCTAAACAGGACGGGATAGTTGCAACACAACTTGTCCCCAATTTATGATTGGTAGCTTAACAACCTTTCAAAATTATGACAGACACCGCCCCACATCTTCAAAAGCTATTTACAACCCATTTTCAAAGTTATGGTGGCCACACACCAGCTCCCCTTTTCGGCTGTTTGCAGCATCCATGGTCATGTGACTGCAATTTGCAATGCCTTTGCCATGGTAAACAATGCTCATTGGGGAAAATTGATTTCCTTAGTGACTGATGTTTGCTTGATGTTTGCTTGACTGCAAAAAAAAAATATGTAGAAAAATCAGATCCAGTCATTCCCTATAAATCAAATTTGCTTTTCCAGTGGACTCAAATTTATATGCTGAGAAGAGGGGAATAGGTATAGAAATAGTGTGCTGTGCATTCTTTAGAAGTGTAAGTCTGCATTTTAAAAACTGGCAATCTATAACCTTGAAAACAACAGTCCTTTCCAAATTCTGTGGGACCCTAATCTACTCCATCCATGTAAATTCCTACAGCTTTCCTATAACTAAGTCAACATGGCATGCTTACTTATGGCTACTCAACCCAATTTTCTAGTTTTGAATGACAAACTCCAAAAACACTGATTCACAATTTAATCAATATATTTTTACTGAACCGCTGTGCATATTCAGTGTACATGATCAACTAGAAATGTGGTCAAAGACAAGCCAAGGATGCTCAAAAAAGTGTTAACAAAAAGAGGAAAAAAACAGCTCTGATTCCAGGAATCAAATAGCCATGATCTAAAACAAAACCAAGTGCAAATTATAATCCATCACTGAAACTAAAAACTGAAGGGTTTGAAGCCAGAGACTCCAGAACCACATCTAGGTTCCACCTGCATACAATCAAGACAACCCCTCCACTGAAGAGGTTCCTATCTCAGAAGATCTGTATCTCTACCACTTCTCCAGTGGGTCTAAATTTTCATCTTCCCTTTACTTTCTGTGGCTAATTGGTCCTCTTCATTTCATCCTCTGAACCAAGTAAGAGTTCCTAGGTTACCCGAAGATCTGAGCTTAGAGCAGTGGTGGGATTCAAACATTTTTACTACTGGTTCTGTGGGTGTGGCTTGGTGGGCGTGGCAGGGGAAGGTTACTGCAAAACCCCATTCCCTCCCCACCCCACTAACCTGCTTTCCAGCTCCATCCTCCTGTGCAGGGCAACAAAAGAAGACCCAGCCAATCAGCTGGGACTCAGGAGGCAGAGAATAGATGGGGGCGGGGCCAATCAGAGGTGGTATTTGCTCCTTCTCCGAACTACTCAACCTTTCCACTACCGGTTCTCCAGAACTGGTCAGAACCTGCTGAATACCACCTCTGGCTCAGAGTAATGGCTTTTAAGAGTCCTGATTCTTTAGGATGTAGTTCAGAAGTTGCTGTCCCAGAGAAGAACACAGACTTCTTTAGCAAGGTCATTACACTGTATTATATAACAGTACAATAGCTCCATAAAACAAGAGCAATCTGAAACTTGAAATCTTTCCAAGACTTTTGGGAAACATTTGGGAGGAATACAATTCAAGCTCTGTCTAAACTAGGAAGGGAAATGGAAGAATTAGGAGCCAAAATGTAAGAAAAGGAAATGGTAGCTGCTTCTGTGCAGACCATAAAAAGGTACAGCTGCAGGAAAGGTATCAAATTCCATAGCCACTCTGAATTTTCAAAAGAAAGAGAAATTATTCTGAAACATTTTTGGGAGCATGTTCTTTCTTTTAAAAGAATAGAACCTGTTGGGAACAGGTTGCTATTTCAACCCAAGTCAACTTTTCAAAGGGAAATCAGACAGTTATTCTAAACCTTGCTTCAATCTCTAGTGGAGAAACTAAAATTTAATGACATTTTTCCCTGCACCAGCTGCGCCTTTAGTGAGAAGGCTGATTACCCGGCTCTTCTAACTGGAGGAGGCAGAAGCGTTCAGGTCTGATTTATTAAATCTCTGGATAAAAGACAAGATCATAGAAAATGATCTAAAGGTAAAAGCTGCCCAAAATAAGAAACACAAAATTGCCACAAAAGTGTGAGATTTGATCGGTTGCCGCATAGGGCCTTTCACTCTTATAAAAAAAGCGAATATGTGATAGGCTTTACTGTATTGCCACCTACTGGCTGGTACAAAAATATCCAATCTGCTAAAACCAAGCTTGTTGATTTAACCTCTAGACATTCGTGTTTTAGTCAAATTCAGAATCAAGGTTTAGAGAATGTTATCTGTGTGCTGTTGCAGATTGTGTAGAAATTATGTGTTCCTTTGGCTGTCTTAAAGAGTATTTCTCAACCTCCGCAAATTTTAAGATGTCTGAACTTCAACTCTCAGAATTCCTCAGTCAGCCTGCTGGCTAAAGATTCTTAGAATTGAAATCCACACACACATCTTAAAAAGTTGCCAAGATTGGGAAACCCTGTTCTAAAGAGCTAGCTAGGAACTAGCAAAACTAGGAATGATCTAGTGAAGCTGAAGCTCCTACAGCCGTGATGGCAAACCTGACATGCGTGCCACAGGTGGCACGCAGAGCCATTTGTGCTGGCACACAAGCCACAGGCAAACTTACCTCACTGATTTTCAGACTGTTTGAGGCAGACTGTTTGGGGAAAGCCTCTGCAGCCCGAAAAATAGGACCATTTCATCACTTCCTGTATTTCTGGAAATACCGGAAGTGACAAACGGGCCTATTTTTTGGCCTGCAGAGGCTTTCATCAAGCCTCTGAGAGGCCGAAAATCAGCTGGGAGGCGCAGTGCAGGTAAGGAGGCAGTGGGGGGTGGTATTGCATGCACATGCGCAGGGGACGTAAGGGGAGGCATTGCCTTCTGGGTGCGCGCACGCAAGTGCACACACAATTTTTGGCACAGGAGCCCAAAAAGATTAGCTACCACTGCCCTACAGTATTTAACCTATTTTATTTGCAATGGTTTCTCTTTTTACTTTTAGCACTACTGCCTCCTAACCTAGTAGGAAAAAGAATCACATCTTTTTACACATTATGAGGGTCTGCAGATTTAGATGTCTGTGACAAATTGTCTTCATTGTAATATGTCTAGTCAATTGTTAAAACAAGTCCTTTGATACATCCCACGAAATACTGTCAACTTCCAGCCACCCTACAAATTAACTTTCTACATAGCCGTGCCAGAAATCTGAATCTGTCCTGACTTTAGAAAGGTAACTAGTAACTTTAAAGCACATGTTGGAAGACCACCTACCCATTCCAGTGAGAATGTTACATAGTTTTATTTCTCTTGCCTTTCTTGCCATTTTAAGTTCCCAAACTTTTTAAATTGAATAATAAGAGTTTTGATATCAGATCTGTACCGAAGAAAATGGAGTAGTGCTACTTCACAAACTACATTGGTTACATCGGTTTTCAGGTACCCCTTTGGGGTTCTTGGCTCCCTCTCAGACATCTATCTCCAACCATTTCTACCAAACCGGTAAGAATTGGTAGGACAGGTGTGCTCTGAGTCCTATCCCACAACCCGCCATCTTGTGGGACTTCGCTATCACAGCTTCTGCTTTCTGGAATTAACATTCCCTGCAATGTTCAATCTAGAAAATCACTAATAAGTTTTCCTGTCAGACTCTCAATCAGACAATTTGTGACCTCACTTGAAAGGTTGTTTATTGACGTTTGAGTGAATTCACCAATGTGCTATCTCTATATTTGACCCTGCACTGTTTTTAACACTTATACTGCAGGAACTAACCAACTATATTTTTGGCTTCAGGCTAGTTAAACTCAGGCAGCATAATTAGACTGTGTTTAGAACACTGTGCGAACTTTACCATGCTTGCTGAATTAACCTGGTTGCTTGGCAAAAAAAAAAAAAAAAGATTGGCTAATTTCTATTTCAGGGTTAATAGCAGCAGTGGGATCTACCTGTTCCACTACTGGTTTGGTGATCGCGCACGTGCTTTCCCCACACCAGTTGAGGCCTGCAGCGCCAATTAGCTGAGAAGATAAAGAAGAGAAAAGCGCAGGGGCGGTTGGGAGGGCTGATCCTGCGCTTTCTTCTTCTTTCTCCTCTTAGCTGATTGTCCTTTTTTTCCTCCTCTCAGCTGATCCTCAGAGGCCTTTTTTTTTTTTTTTACTACTGGTTCAGCTGAACCAGTCCAAACCGGTAGCATACCAGCACTGGTTAATAGGGCGTGCAAATAATTTCAAATGCATGTTCAAATTGCCCATTTTGAGTGCAAAACAGCTATTCTGGGCACCACTTGGACTCTCCCAATCATTTTGGAAGTATTTTGTACATCAACAGCTGTTCCATATTCAAAATCCTGGGATACTTCCAAAATGATTAAACCAGCCCCTTTGACACAAAACAGCTGTTTCGTTTTTGCAAACTTGAGAAAAAAAACATTACAAGGTCAACATGAATTTGAGACATTTTGCGTATCCCTAACTTTTACTGTCTCTGGCATCTTAGGGGTTTGAATTTGGGTTCAGAGAGTATGTTTCCATGCCTAGCTTTTCAGTCTGGTTAAGAGTTTTGTGTAAATTGTGGCATGGTTATCCTCAAAGGGTCCAAACAGAAAACTCACACAAGGAAAAACATAATTTGTTCTCACAATTTTTATTTAAATTATTTTGTATTTTTTTCCAAAACGTATGAGTGACAAACTCACTGTTTTTTTTTAAAAAAAGAATTCTTTACATTGTCCATTCTAATGTCATGTATGTCATGTATTTATGACACTTTACTGGCGAAAAAAAATACACTCAATTAAAAAGATTTTACAAGACTTAATACAAGTTTTAAGCCATTAATAAAATGACTAAATCAGAGTCTTATACATGAAACAGGACTATTTGAAAAAGCTTCAAAATACATCCAACAAAATATCTCATTTATTTCCTTGAAGTGGGCCAGAAATTTGCCTGCACCAAAACAGAAAGCTTTATAAACATCAAACTAGTACAATTACATACATATTTACTCTAAGGTAAAACTTACTGAGTTCATCAGTCACTGACTTTCTAAATTTCATTTTTATATTACAGTTCCTGAAAAAGCAATTTTGCAACTACTTCAGCTTCAGATAAGACACTAGACTTTTAATCTGTACCCCACAATCTGATCACACATCACAAACCTTACAATGGTTTAGCACAATGTGTCAAACCCTCATCAATTCCTGGCAATATTAGGGTGTGATTTATTTCATCCCTGTGATATATTTGATCCTTAAATTGTGCTTCTATTTGGATTGGAACAATTATGAATAAAACTGTTTCATAACCCAAAGATTATGGGAGTTGAAGTCCAAGGTATTTAGAAGTTACTAATGCAAACTTCCAGAAGAAAAAAACAATGATATAGTTAGTTTACTTTATTGTCATTGCACCTTGTACAACAAAATCAAACACCATCTTCAGTGCACATCATGACCATGACCATAAAAATAAACACAAACACACATCCTTCACCCTTCACACATTGAACCGAAAACCCCCGACACCACACCAACACTGCCCTATACAGTAGAATTCAAAAGAGCTACTGCCCTGGGATAGAAGCTGTTTTTCAGCCTATTTGTCCTTGTTTTTATTATTCTGTACCGTCTGCCAGATGGTAATAGTTCAAAAAAAAAAGGGTTCCCAGGATGAGATGGATCTTTGAGAATGTTTTGAACTTTCTTAAGGCAGCGGGAGCTATAAAGCTCTTCCAAAGAGGGGAGAGGGCAACCAATGATCTTCTGGGCAATGACATTAACCCTCTGAAGTGCTTTCCTATCTGCCACTGTGCAATTGGCAAACCATACAGAGGTGCAGTATGTTAAAATGCTCGCTATGGTGCAGCGGTAGAAGGTCACCAGCAGTTTTTCATTCAGTTGTTGTTTTCTGAGAAGCCTCAGGTAGTATAATCTCTGCTGAGCCCTTTTGACCAGGGCTACAATGTGGGTACCCCAGGTCAGGTCCTCTTTTAGGGTAACACCCAGATCATGAGCATTGTTAAATTATCTCTGCCTCTGCCTTACTCAGTCCCCTTTACTGGATGCCCATACAGAAACCTTAACAAAACTGGCTTTTCCACATAAACATTAGCTGTGATATTTCACAAAGGAAGCTTCAGTTTAGTCAATTACCTCTATACTGTTTTTCTCTTTTTAAATATATGCTTTTGTTGCCAAGTTATCTGTTCTTCATTGCTCACATACTAAATAAAGTAGCTTAAATATTATCCCACTTCATACATTGAAGCTAAGTTCATATGATATCATTATGCATAAATTATTAAATTATACCTATTTTCTAAGTTTGCATGACACACCAAAAACAAATTATAAAGTCTGGGTTCGGGCAATAGCTTAAAATGCCCTGGATAGCTTTTGGATCAGTATATATATATCAGTATATCAGTATATCATATAAACACAGATACTGTTCACACATTACTTTAAGCACTGATTTGTTGAGAAAACAGCTATATTTGCATAACAAGGACAAGCTATGTTGGTTCATCATGCTGAATAAGCCAGACTTTTATGTAAGGTGATCAAGTTCTATGTTAGGTGGGTTGCTGCAGTCAAGTTTATGGCCAAAATGAAGTTTTGAGGCCAAATGAAAAATCCTTCCAAAACACATTATTTCAGACATTGTGTTGATTTGACTAACCAAAATGAATGATAAAAGATTATAAAGTGCTCATGTCATCGTCTTCATTTTCCCAAGTACAGTTTTCTTTTGCATAAAAACAGTCTCCACCGAGTCAATTTCGATACCTGATTACGTGGCCATGTCCATATTGCGATCCTTGAAACAACACAGAGGTGGTTTTCTATTGCCTAGAATGTTTTTCAAATCTAGTTTGCAGTCTTAAGTTTCTCTGATGGTCTCCTATCCAAGACTTTATGCTGGAACATTCCTTTAAGAAAAATAAGTATGTCTTTCAACTCAGTTCAGTTCAAGAACTGAGGTAAGAAGGAATGTTATATAGCGTAATCATTATCCTCATAAAAGCTTTTCACTCTTAATGATGGGATTGGATTTTATCAAAAGCATCAGCAGCTGAACTTCGTCCTAAATGCCACAATATAGTTTTAGAAAAGTTGTATGATGTTATAGAATTAATTGTTGTTAAGAGTGTATATATGCACACGACTTGTAACCTATTTGTACCGTGTTTCTCATAAAATAAGGCCTGGTCTTATATTTTTTTGAGCCCCGAAAAAACGGCTAGGCTCTTTTCGGGGGTGACTTAATTCCCCCCCTTGCATCCTCATTTAGAGCGCCCCACCGGCAGCCTCGCCACCAGCCGCTCCTAACGGGTGATCATGGCGAAGCGCAGAGAGCTCCCTACTCCCACCAAACACCTTTGCTGCAGACCCAAGACCTTTGGCACCTCCGCTGTTGCTTTCCCTTCTGCCCATTCCGCCGCCACGTTTGGAGCTGCCGCTTCCGTGTTTGGAGTGCCGCTGCCATTTGGAGTGCCGTTGCCATTTGGAGCACCGCTGCCATATCTGGAGCTGCCGCTTCCGTGTTTGGAGTGCCGCTGCCATTTGGAGTGTCGCCGCCATTTGGAGCACCGCCGTCATGTTTGGAGCTGCCACTTCCGTGTTTGGAGCTGCCACTGTGTTTGGAGTGGCGGCGGCGCTCCAAATGGCGGTGGTGCTCCAAACAGCAGCAGTGCTCCAAACGCGGAAGCAGCAGCTCCAAACGCGGCGGCAGCTCCAAATGCGGACATGGCAACTCCAAACAGCGGCAGTGCTCCTAACAGCAGTGGGGTTCCAAACGTAGAAGCGGCAGCTCCAAACGCGGCGGCAGATCCAAATGCAGAAGCGGCAGCTCCGAACAGCAGCAGTGCTCCAAACAGCGGCAGCGCTCCAAACGTGGAAGCGGCAGCTTCAAATGCAGAAGCGGCAGCTCCAAACGGCAGCGGTGCTCCAAACAGCAGTGGTGCTCCAAACGTGGAAGTGGCAGCTCCAAACGCGGCGGTGGCATGGGCAGAAGGGAAATCAACAGCGGCGGGCGCTGAAGGTCTTGGGTCTGCCACAAAGGTGCTTGGCAGGAGTAGGGAGCTCTCCGCGCTCTGCCATGATCGCCCATTAGGAGCAGCTGGTGGCGAGGAATTGCTGCCCACGGGGCGCTCCTAACGGCAAGTCCCCCCACCCTTCCCCCCATTTTGCATGTTTTAAAATAGGCCTAAATTTCATTTTATGCCTAGAAAACATGCTGGGTCTTCCTATTGGGGGAGGTTGTATTGTTGGAGAAACACGGTAGAAATTTTTCTATCAACTATTAATAGTTAATAAAACATTCCAAGAATACCCTACTTGGCTTGTAAGATGTTTCTTGTCATTGAAGGTGAATGTGTAGTGTGGCTTTGTCAATCTCCCAAGTAGGCAGCATCAAAAATCAGCATCTAAAGTAAATATCTTATTATTTGCTTGGGACATAACTGCAAAATGTTGATATTCTGAAACCCTCCTCTCAAAGAAATTGGTTTTTCCTTCCAGGGAAATGTTCTCCATGAAGTCAAAAGGGTTTTCTGCTTGAAAGACCTGAGAACACCAAAGATATTAATAAAACATAGGAACTGAATGAGGCACTGCAAGGACAAATCGTTCTTTGGTGATTGCTAGGGAGTATTTCCATTCCCCCGCCCGCTTTGGTTTCTTCCTCTTTGACTGATAAGGATGACCAGGAGAAAGCCAAGACATTTCAAGTTTTCTAAAAGCCCTCAGTTCTGTAAAGATTGACACATCTTTCCACTTTGCTCTCTACCGGTATATTCACATCTTTTTTCAAACATCACCTGTTCTATCACATTTCCCTATCCGTTTGCATTTTTAAACAAGACATGAAAATTCTCAATCTCTTCAAATACATAAATATGTGTATACTTTAAGGTAAATTACTTTACCTTAGGGAAACCCAGTTCCAGGAGCAGCCTATCAGCCACAAATTCAATATACTGTTTCATCAGAGTACAGTTCATTCCAATCAATCCCACAGGTAAGGCCTCTGTCAAGAACTCCTGCAATAGTAGAAAAAAATGAAATGATTTCAGAGAATTTTCCTGGACTGTTTACCCAGTTTGATTCACATATATAACATGAAATAGAAGCTCTTACACCAGGGGTGTCCAACCTTGGCAACTTTAAGACTTGTGGACTTCAACTCCCAGAATTCCTCAGCCAGCAAAGCTGGCTGAGGAATTCTGGGAGTTGAAGTCCACAAGTCTTAAAGTTGCCAAGGTTGGACACCCCTGTCTTACACCATAATAATTCTGGAAGTGTGAGTCCATGCAATGTAGTAGTTCATGTTGAACAAGGACCAGTGAGATCTGGGTTCCAATTTCACAAAGCCCCAATTTTTTTTTTTTTTTTTTTGCCATTTTGAAGTTTTTCAGCAGGGACTATCCCCTGAAACCTAAACATATTAGAAATTTGAATTTACTGCAGCTTTTAGAGAGTTTTAGAGCTGCTCCTAAAGCTTTGTTGGGAGAGGGAGGCGGGGGGAGAGAGAAATCTCCCCCATCTTAGGAACAGCAATTACTTACCTTAATTATTAAACAATTTAATTGTGGTTTGTAAACCATGCTTATGGTTTAGAACAGTGATCCCCAACCTTTTTTACGCCGCGGCCCGGTACCGGCATCAGCTGGGCGCCGCCATCTTTTTTTGATGAAAACGTGCTTCCGGTGAGCTTTCTACCCGGAAAAGCTCACCGGAAGCGCTGGTGCCGCCATCTTTTTTTGATGAAAACGTGCTTCCGGTGAGCTTTCTACCCGGAAAAGCTCACCGGAAGCGCTGGCGCCGCCATCTTTTTTTGATGAAAACGTGCTTCCGGTGAGCTTTCTACCCGGAAAAGCTCACCGGAAGCACTTTTAACCAAAAAAGATGGCGGCGACCAGCAAGCCAGCGGCCCGGTAAGACTTGTTCCGCGGACCGGTACCGGTCCGTGGACCGGTGGTTGGGGACCCCTGGTTTAGAATATTGTGTGAGCTCAGCCAATTGTACCTCATTCAGCAAGTAAGTGACCTGTCCTTCCATGCAATGCATTCTTGAGCAATCACAGCAGCAAATCACAAGAATATAAACCTTGGGTAGGGTGGTTGTTTGCCTAACCCACTAAATCACAACTAATCCACCACATTTTAACCTACAGGATTTGTTAACCCAATTCAGATGGCCATATTAAGGTGTGTATTATGAAAATTCAGAAAATTACAACTGAGTCCCTCAAGTTCATCATAGTAGGCCAAATGGTCTTATAAACACAGCCTACATTATTTTGAGGTTCATCACAACTACGTCCAGGCAAAATCTCCTCACCTTTTCAATTTCAACTGCATTGACAATGATCTCTTTCACCCTTTCCTCCAAAGGTTTATTCACTAAATACTGAAAAATCAGGCAAGCAAAGTCACAGTGAAGCCCCTTAAAGAAATAAATAGGACAGAAACATAAGAAATTGATCTTTTTTTAAAAAAGCAGAAGACAATTTTTTAAATGTAAAAACTACTTTAAGCCTTTGCGTTTTTTTGAAAAGTTAATATAATCCATTAACAATGTATGTTAACAACAACTATTTCAAATGTGTTTTAAAACTTAACGTATGCATTAATTTTGTCTATATTTAAGATGACTCTGGACATCTCTTGCTTAATTCAGAAACTTGCGTTGCATACCCCTATTCCTTGCAAATACAGTTTATGACATTTCTAATTCACAAGTTATAACTACAAGAGTAGTATGGTTGTGGACTGGGAAAATACCCAACTCCTAAAAATATTGGTAGAATTGGGAAATGTGTTTGAGAAAACAAATGTGTTTTCTCAAATATATTGCTGTATTTAAAAAAATGGTAGCATTAACAATATTCTTGTTAAACAGCATTCTGTGGATTTTATTTCAGATTTTAATGATGTATGAATCATCATCATTTTCAAAACAGTAACAATCCCCATCAGTTAATTGCAAAAGGCAGTTTTACTTGGAATAGCTTACATCCTACAACCATACTCTAACACCATTAAAAGCATCTGCTTATCCCAGGACCCTGGGAAGTACTTGCTAGGTGGATAAAAGTGCCAAATCCAGTCTAAACATCAGGTGACTGTGCAACCAGCCATAATAAATTACATTTGTAGACTGTGCAACTCTTCACAAATAAGACAAGTAATACTGCTTCTCTGAGAGCATCATATTTAACCTTATTTATATATTTTTCCCCCACACCTTACTTCATCTCTGCTAATAAGTTCGTTGGAGAAAGTAAGGCCTGGCATTAACCCTCTCTTCTTGAGCCAAAATATGGCTGCAAAAGCACCAGAAAAGAAGATGCCTTCTACAGCAGCAAACGCAACCACTCTTTCACCTGTTTCAACAAAATCAAAAAAATTTAAGTTATCAGACAATGAACTTCTTCAAATTGAAGAAAAGAATAAAACAGTTTTCTCCTATTTTACTCAGCCAGGGTGTGAGGTAAATGCATCTGGAGCACAGAAGGTGGGAAATACTGACAAAACTCACAACCCAGTGGTGGGATTCTATTTTTTTAATACTGGTTCTGTGGGCGTGGCCTGGTGGGCATGGCGTGGCTTGGTGAGCGTGGCAGGGGAAGGTTACTGCAAAATCCCATTCCCTCCCCACCCCACTAACCTGCTTCCCAGCTCCATTCTCCTGTGCAGGGCAACAAAAGAAGACCCAACTGATCAGCTGGGACTCGGGAGGCAGAGAATAGATGAGGCCGGGGCTAGTCAGAGGTGGTATTTACAGGTTCTCCAAACTATTCAAAATTTCCGCTACCAGTTCTCCAGAACTGGTCAGAACCTGCTGAATACCACCTCTGCCACAAGTCTTCCAAATGTTAATTAAGGTACAATCTCAATAACAAGGAAACAGCATCTACTGTATCTTGTATGAATACTCTGGACATTGTCTCATTTGGTTTGTCCTGTTAATTCCAAAGAGATATTTTAGAAAACCTGTTAATTGCTTGATTTACCCAAAGGAATAGCTTTAATACAGAGACTTCTGGAATCTGCATATATTTAAGAGGCTGATATCAACTTTTAGGATGTAGAGAAGATTAAAGAAATATATGTAAATGTAGACTCTACTGGAATGGCAAAGGTTTATTTTACTGTCATACCTATGAGCATCTCATAAGTACAAATAACACTTTAACTTAAAGAAAATTGGTTGCCCTCCAAATTTCAGAGTAAAGAGCATTTGAAAAAAATGAATGAATGTTAGCAGGTTTCATCAATTTGGGATGGAAGTAAAAATGCCCTGACTTACAAAGCTTATTGTCTATCTCTAAATGTATGATCTTGGATTATATTTGCTCCTCCTGGCATAAGAAATACTCACATGCTTAGAGGAACCATCTATATATACAGTATGTGGCCAGGTTCAGTAAGTGAGAAGCCATCTATTGATTGTGGACATTATTTGACTCCCTGAATTGATTTTGAATGTGTGTGTGTGTGTGTGTGTAGTTGAACAAGCTGGCTTCTCACCTACTGAACCTCGCCAACTTTGCAGATTACAGAACAGAAAGATCCTTCCAGTTATTATGTTATTAAGACTTTTCAAACAAGGACTGCAAAGGGAGAAATTAAATCTCTGTTCACACAACACACTTACCAATGATTAACTGAACTACTGTTTATTCAATTAACCCAATTTCATGGGTTCACATGACACACATAACTATGAACTAATCAGAGAGGCCAGGTTCATATAATGCACTAGAACTAAAAAATAGTCTGTGGTTCAATGGGTGTCATATAAATCCAGCCCATAATTATTAATATGCTTCAGTCTCTCCTTTTTCTTCCAATCAGAGAAGACTGGGAGAAATCCCAAAAGTCAAGATGATGGCCCTGACCACACAAAGCTCCACCTCTTTTGTATTTGCATGTGATGTTGCTGCATGTAGAAAAGGGGCAGGGCTTTGACAACACCCTTACCCCTTTTTCACTGAGCATGTGACTGGGTTCCTGCAATCTACTCAATTACTGCTAGAATACTGATTCATCAGAATGCCCCAAAGCCTGGTGAACCCCATTCTGATCCACAGCTGCTCCCCCCACTCTCACTCCATGGAGAACACATACAATGGAGGCACACCTACCAAAAGTGGCTTCTCTGTCTGTTATCCACCTCATCGCCCAATCTGCTTTCTTCTTGACACATGGCATTGTTTCAATAGCATTAAATAAAAAGTCCCTGAAAAGATGGGGAAGGAGGAAAGAGGAATGGAGGAAAACCAAAAGACTGTAAATCTGGGTCGCGAGACTGACACAAAAGCATTGTTTGTCACTTGCTGTGACAAATTAGCTTACATCCAAGGCTAGCAAGAATGCTTTTAATGTAGCATCTTCATTTCTCACTGATATAGGATCTTCTGACACTACACCGGCATATGCTAGAAATCTCTTCTGCAGTTTGAACAAAAATTAAAAATCAAATGTTTTCAAGGAATTGCTATCTAATCACAAAAAGGATCTTCATATACTTCGTCCTGGAAGTGACTCACATGGGTGACACAACTATATGAGTTCTGAATGTTAAACGCAAACAATTTTTTCCAATTTCTTCTCCATTTCTCCAGGAGCGAAAAGCCGATGCTTTCGCTTCTAATGACACCAGTTGGGCCCATCATAATTAGTGAAAATAAGCCAGCGCCCAAGACTGTAATTTAGTATTCTTAATTTAACTTTGATTGCTTGAAGCCAGTATAGTCTAATGGTTAAGGCACCAGGCTAGAAATTAAAACTTTAGGCATGAAAGCTGGCGGGGGATGACTTTGAGGCAGCACTCTCTCTCAGCCCAACCAACCTCAGTGGATTGTTGTTATGTGGAAAATAGGAGTAGGATGGAATATTAAATATCTTTGCCACCTTTAGTTATGTATAAACATAATAAAAGACAGGATAAAAATAACATTAAAAAAGTTAGAGCAAAGACTGATTTTCTTAAGATCAAGCAAAAACTCCTCCTCTACCCCATATAAGCATAAAAAAAAATTACAAATTTCCACTGATATGTCCTTGCAATGTTAAACCATGGTCTCCCATTACACCTAGACCAGACTAGACATGAAAATTACAAACAAAGAAATACCTAAGTCCTCTACATAGTGGTAATACTTACACTAATTACCTTTTCTCGGGGTCTTTGATGTAAGTGTCTATTAACAAACTATACATCTCAGAATGAACATTTTCTATTGATATCTGGAAGCCATAGAAACAGCGAGCTTCTGCGATTTGCACTTCTTGGCTAAAACGTTCTACCTGTCAAGGAAAGAAGTCAGACATCTAAATGTCCATGTAAGACCGGGTTCAAAGCCTGCACTAGACCACAATGCCTTATATAAATGACTGTCTTCTCCCAAAAGAGCATCTCTGGGTAAAGCAAATATGAGATACATATATACGATTCCCCCCCAAAAAGCAGTTGAAAGTCAGTGTGATTAGTACAAGCTTCATTAAAAGTAAAGTACTTATAGGAAAATATCCACAATGCTCCTTATGATGGACAACTAATACATGCAAAGTACAATTACGAATAGATGTTTGATTGCATGCAATGAAAAAGAAACACAGCATCAAAATATTAGAGGCTATGTCACAGGAAGCATCTCACCAAGTTTTCATTGACAATTCCATCACTGGCAGCAAAAAAAGCTAGGATATGCGAAATAAAGTATTTCTCTTCTGGTTTTAGGTTGTTCCAATGAATAACATCCTCTGACAAGTCAACCTATACAAAAAAAAAGAAAGAAAGAAATACAGATTACAGACTTGAAATTGTCATTGTTACTGATAATTCTGAAAAGCAAAATAAATGTCTAAGAGAATATATCCTGTAAGTTCAAAGAGGGGCATTCACAGGAAGGGAGGCATTTTTGATAAATTTGGTAGCTGCAACCTTACCAAAGTCCCGTTCTTTTTCCATGTCTTATAATATACATTAAAAAGGGTGGGGCTTCTATTATATAGCTCTTCCTGCCATCTTGACTTTCTTTTCATTGCCTTTGCAGATTCTTCTGGCTTCTAACCATCTTCTCCCTGGTGGAGTCTTGTAATGTAATGGATTATTATTGCATGTAATGGATTATAATTACCATCACCGTCCTCTGCCAGGAGGGGTCTGTGGATAATTGGGAGTTGTGTCCTAATCATCTGGTGGTTACCTGATGAGTAGACACACTGGTTTACTAGAAATTCTCTGCCTAGGTTTATACATAACTTGCCACTAATGGAGACGGAAAAGCAATGCCACTTATTGTATGATCTATTCCAGAAATCCCTTCTATCAATGACAGAAAACAAAAACAAGTAAACAAATCCCTCAAACACTTCATTGCTCATGCAAGCAGACAGTGCATTTGTTTTGTTTGTTTGCAATGGTGACTGCCTTTTTATAACAGGAACTGACTCTTTCTTAAAAGCATCTTAACCTAAATGTAAGGAAAGTGTGTGAAGTAGAATATCAGATTAGTGAACAGAATTTCTTCTGCACCTTTGCTTCCCTCTCTTGGCTGCTTTATGGTCTAAATATATCAGGGATTTTTCACTTGTTAGGTCTTGAGGGATCTACTGTAGGGTTTTGAGTTTCATCATATGGACCAAGGTGCAAAGTCACTTTTCTGCCAAGATGGAAATAAAAGGATTACCTATGCTCTGGGTAGAAATCTGTGATTTCTGCTAGAAGCTGATCATATTCTTTTCACAAAAAAACTCTTTCCCTCTGGTATTCAGCCATTTTCGTGTTGCTAACACTGTTGCCAGTATTAGGCATGGGGTGAATAATCCATACGTAGCTTCCCAAATCCTGTCTGCAATGCCCAGAAAAATCAGTCCAGAACACTTCAAGCTTTTACTTCTAAGGCTAAAGTTTAAGAGGCAGAATGAACGTTTAAGTTCTGCAGAAATCATGGTGTCATTGGTCATACTCTGATGGTCCCAAGATAGGACAGAGAAAGAAAATACAGACAGTCCTTGACTTACAACACAAGTTTGTTTAGTGACTGTTTAAACTTACGACGACAGTGAAAAAAGTTGCTTATGACCATTTTTCACACTTATGATGATTGCAGTAAATCCCCTGGTCATGTGGTTTTACATTCAGATGCTTGATAGCTGGTTCATATTTATGATGGTTGAAATGTCCCAAGGCCATGTGATCATCCATTATTACCTTCTGACAACCAAAGTCAATGGAAAAGCCAGATTCACTTAACAACAGTGTTACTAACTGCAGTGATTCATTTAACAAATGTGGCAAGCCAAGTTGTAAAATGGGACAAAACTCACTAAATTTCTCATTTAGCAACATAAATTTTAGGCTCAATTGTGGCTGTAAGTTGAGGACTACCCGCATAGTCTCTAGGCTGACATTGCAGCTTATTCTTGGGTTAGTGATTGTCACCTGTGCAACCTGCCTTCTGCCCAACTCACCTCTTCTACTGTCCAGAAAGAAGCCTGAGCCTGCTTGTACATTTTCCATATATCAGGGTATTGGATTGGAAAGATGACAAATCGATGGGGATTCTTCCTTAAGAGAGGTTCCTCATTTGATTTTAAGTCATTTTCAAGTCCATCTGAGGGCAATCCCTAAAGAAAGAGCAAGAAATCATACATGTGCTATTTTCAACAACACCTCTGATTTTCCTTAACTTTCATCTAAGAAAAGCAAGGCAGATCCTATTAATCTAAATATCAATTATATTAATCTTTTGTTTCTCAATCCAGAAACTATCCCGGCATGGAGGTTCTGAGTTAGTCAGATACTGATTCACTGAAAGACCATCTTGATGAGGACAACATACACACTGAGTAAATACAACTTTCGGTTCACTGAAAGTGTGCAATGCCGAGAAAGATAACAATAGCAACACCACAACTCTGATGTACACTTTTAGCACGAGCTTTCTTGTAGTACATTTGAGGGGACTCGCTTTATGTTGCAATAAGACAAGCTTTGTAATCACAACTCCCAGATCTTAAAGCATTTGGGGAAACTAAGTCAATCCCAGGCATTTTCAATGTCTACTGTCCCACCTAAAAGCTGGAAGCCAGTACTATAGATACACAGTAAATAGCAGCTCAGCCATCAACCTTTGGATTCATGTAAACAAGTTAAAGCCTAAATAAACTTCAAATGTCTGGGAAAACTCCTAGAGATCATTTCCTTACTAAGATCTTCTACATTCACCCAACCATTGTTGGGCCAAAATAACATTAACATGGAGCTTTTTGTTACTTCAGTGAAGACTGGATGATGTCCTGAAGACATGGAAAGCTACTACTGCGTATTGACCTTAGACAGCTTGCACTGTATACAGTACTTAATTGAATTGTGCTTTACTTGCAGACTTACAAATTGCCACCACAGAATCAGAATCTAAGATCTAGATGCCTAGCTTTGAAGGCAGGTTGGAGCCCTTTTGGGGTGTGTGATATTTGTTGTTGGATGGATTTGCCCTCTTTCTTATTCTTTGATATTCTATTGTTTCTATTGTGTTGTTTTGCTTTCATTAAGGGAGTCAGGCAGCATCTAAATAAATATCTGATGCCCACTGTAAATAAAATATGGGACAAATGCATAATCAATCTCTAACAACATTGGTATCAAGACAGAATATTAAAAAAAAACATGGGGGAAAAACTAATTTGGGCAGAGCTCAGCTGCCTGGCCTTGATTAACATTTCCATAATTTTTATGCCACCTCTGCAACTATGAAGGAGTAAACAGGTAGCCCACAATTGAGCCCAATTTTTCTGTTGTTAAGTGAGACATTTGTTAAATGAATTTTGCCCCATTTTACAATCATGTAACTCTGGGACGCTGCAATGGTCATAAGTATGAACCAGTTACTAAGCATATAATCACATATTCTTGGAAATTTACATTTTAAGAGAGTTGAAAGAGACCTTGTAGGTGGTCTAGTCCAACCTCCAGCCCAAGCAGGAGACCATTTCTGACCAATGGCTGTCCAATCTCTTCTTGAAAGCCTCCAGTGATGAAGTGTCATGTTACTTTTTTTCAATGCCGTTGCGACTTCGAATGGTCACTAAATGAATTGTTGTACGTCGAGGACTACCTGTACCTGACCACAAAATTATGATGCCCGTAAAAAAACGAGATCAACCACCACCAAGTGCTTTAAAAACTATAAAATGACAATTTTTCTAAAACCGAGCCGAAGGCAGCCTATTGGAACGTGCACAGGGGATCTCTTAAGAGGCGGAGCGGAAACCCCAGAAGCGCCGGTCAGTTTCTGGCACGTGCTGTTAAGCCGGGTCCCGCATGCGGCATTCAGAAGTGCCAAAATAATCGTAGAGATGGATCTCCCAAGAAAACGGGCCAACTCCACCGCGGCGTTTAGCCCGCCTGACCCGACGCGCTCTGATACGCCGCTCTGCCGAAAGAGGCGTCCTCCAAAGCGTGGCAACTTGTGGACTTCAATTCCCAGAATTCCTCAGCCAGCAAAGTTGGCTGAGGAATTCTGGGAGTTGAAGTCCCTGCTCCAAAAAGCCTCCGCCGCCGGCTCTTAGGCCCAACGGCGTCGCTCCGCCCGCTTACCTCGCTGCTTTCCGGCCTCGCCGGCCCGTACGGTCCAGAACAACAGCCGCGATGCTCGCTCATGGCGCCCTAGAAGCCAGCGAAGGAGAGGGACGCCCGCGGAAGGCTCGCCTGACCTTGCTCTGCTTCTCCGCCTCCTCCCGGGGCGGGACTGCGGGCGGCTGTGAAGGGCAAGGCGGGAACAGCGCCGAAGATCCGATTCCGAAGTGGAGTCGAACGAGGCTTATTCGCCAGTCACCTTCCTCGCCTCGGTCTGCGGAAATCGGCTTTTTTCGTCCTCGCGTGGGCGCCCCCTCCCGTGTCTTGACGCGCAGCGCCTCGGGTTGATGTCCTGCGGCCGGGAGAAAGCACGAGGGGTCTCTGCGGTGCTGGGGATTGTTAATGTAGTAGTGGGGGCGTCCTTGCAAAATGGCTGGAGGTTGGGGGGGGGGCGGCTGCCTACTCATAAAATGGCTGCCAGAGGCCCATAAGCAGGTACAAAATAATGTTTTATCAGCATCCTGCTTGATCCTCCTCGTGCCTTGCAAGACACCATTCCAAAAGTAGTTTTACCTTTTTTAAAAGAAGAGGTATTGGGCCCACTGATGACTCAGACCCGTTCTTGCAAATCAAAATTATGCTGGAATCTTTGCTTGCACTTGGCCACCGTTGCATTTGTTTGATTTGAAACTTTTTAAATGTAAAAGGGTGGGGCAGGGACCCAGAGGGAGACAGCAATACTCACTCCTGTTGGTGTCCAGGAGCATTGCACTGGAGGAGGGCTTCACTACCAGTAACAAAAAAATACATGGAGTCATCAGTCCCATTGGAAACTCTTAAACCTTCATGTCAAACAACAGCAGAAAGTCTTGGCTTGTCCATGAGGCTCAGCTGGTTTAGGATTTTGAAAACTGATACAAAATGGTTCTATAGTATTGTTTTTCTTGCCAGAGAGTCTCTGGGATGTACAGCTTCAACTATATACTGTTAAGATGCAAATGTGCCTCCGAATACTATTTGCTAGGAAACATTGGGCTTACTTTTAGTAGGCTTTGTAGTGGTTTATTCAGTTTTTCCACTACTGGAAAAGGCAGATGATGTCTGTTAGGAAATTTCCCATTGGTTCTGGAATGCTCTGAATTCTTGGGTCATGAATCATAAATTCATTATACAAGGTGTGAATTGGTATTGCAAACATTTAAAAAGTTTCACTAAAAATTAAAATAATTTATTTAAACCAGATTACTTTTGCTATGCACTCTGTGTATCTTGAAATATTTGACAGTATACTGTTGCAGTGACGACTTATCTGTTGTGTTCTATTTCTTCTCGAGTTCAACATGTACAGCTGGGACTAATGCAGCACAACTATAATTCTGTGCATGGAAAGTATGGTCTGCCACTGCATTAATTTCCTTCCTTTGATAAGACATTATCAAATAATGTCTTACTTTTTACAGAAAGTAGACAAAAGTGAAGGGCATACAGAGGGACCTTGAAGGACAGGAGGAAGAGCCACTGCTGAGGCAAAAATGAGACAAATGTGGCATAATCCCATTCCAATAAATAAAAAATATAAATGTATTTGAGCAAATGTCTCAAATGGAACTCTTAATTCATGTGAAGATAAACTGAGGGATGAGAGAAGCACATTCAGACTTGAAAGATTATGGTACTTTTAACTTACAATAAAGATAATTATCTCTATATGGCATTGGTTTCTTAGACTGATCTATCTTAGAAGTAGCTCATGAAATCAGATCATAAAATACATGAACATGATATAAGATTTAAATATTCCCTTAAAACAGCTATTAAAAATAATTGCAACAAATAAAATCAGTTTTGGAAAAGCATGTTATTTCTTTAAAATGTAAGCAGTAAGAAGGGTAGCTTTGAAAGAGGGAAGGTTCCTTACCAAAGCAGTGAGAAATAAAAAGGCTTAAGTCTAAACAAAGGATGAATGTATGTCTTGGGCAGGTTTCATGCTCTGATATCTTGGTCTGACATAAGCAAAGAATATGCACCTGAATCTATTTCAATTGAAGGTCCTTGGAAGGAAAGAATTTTCAAAGGAAATTTGCCAAGATGCATAGACCTTTCTTTCTATTAGGTATGGCAGTTGGTATGATGAGGGTTGAGATGAGCCATTTGATATGGGAAATGCACCAGGGTAGAAACCCAGAGATTGTAGTTCTTATTCCACATTAAGTCTAAAGCGGGATAGCCTTGGGTCAGTCCTAGGAAGCAGGCAATGACAAGCCACTTCTGAAATTTTGCCCCCCAAAACCCTGCAGGGACTAGTCCAGGAAATCATCAGGAGCCAACATTGAGTTGAAGGCACCAAAAAAAGGTTGTTTAGATGTTACTTCTCACAGGTTTTAGTGCAATCTTATGTGTATTTATTCTGCTCAATATCTGCTGTGTTTGCCAAGTCTGGCTTCCTAGAAGCGTCTCTGGAATTTGTTCCTGAGAGTGATACTTAGCCATTGCAGATGGTGTTAAAGGTTCCTGGAAAAGTTAAGGGACAACTAGGCTATCAGCTGCTATTAATCTTGATGACTGTTTTAACTGCCTGATCTCAAAAGGCCTTTAAATACAGCTACTAGAAAGTAATAATAGAAAAAGCACATCATATTTGCTTCAGACTTTCCTGAATACATTTGTTGACTAATTAATAGATATGAAGGGTCCCCAACCCCTGGTCCACGGCCTGCCAGGAATCCATCTGCGCAAAGGAGCGAAGCCCTATCCATGCATATGCAGGATCCAGGCAGCATGAAACTGCCCCCCGTCTGTGAAAAACCGCCAGAAGCATCAATTTCAGCCATATTTTTCTCTACTGGTGCCCATTCTTGAGGATCATTCTGCACACTTTGATACACGTCCCAATGATTACTTCTGGAATTGACTTGCAATCTCCTTTATGTAAGTCTGCCTCAGTATTGGTCTCCCCACTTTTCTCTATGGAAATGGTATTCTTTTAATTTTTTAAAGACATGTATTGGTGTTGAATACATTTTATGGTGCTCAGTCATCACATGGTGCAGGGCTGAAATGATGTTTTTTTTAGAGTTGGGATTCTTCTAATGCAAATCTAGGTATTCATCCCAATTTACCTTAAAAGAAAAGGTAACATTTTAAATTAAGTTTTTTTTAAATCCTGTGCACTGTACCTTCCATAATATTGTGGAGATTTATCTTCCTCCCCTCAAAATATACGCATGTGAAACTATATGCATGTCAGAAGTCAGTCTTCAAAATAGGTTGAGGCTAGATTAAAAAATAGTATTGAGTAATTGCAGATTGAATTAAATTGTAAGAGAATGTCCACATATAATAGCAATAGCATAGCACTTATATACAACTTTACAGCCCTCTCTAAATGATTTTAGTCAGCATATTTCTCCCAACAATTTGGGTCCTCATTTTACCACCTCTGAAGGATGGAAGTCTGAGTCAACCTTGAGCCTGGTGAGATTCGAACTGTCAAATTGCAAAATACTGTATAAATAAACATATTAAATATATGTTTTCAAAAGCTTTTACAGTGCTAAATAAGAGTTAGGTTATTAGTTCACCAGCACTCAGCAAATGATAATTTGCCTGAAAGACCTGGTGAATTGGAGACCTACTGTTGGTTACATTGAGAGATTTTTTAAAAAAATATGAAAAGGTAATAGCAAACCACTTCTGAATTGTAAGGAAAAACAATAATTTTGTTAGATGTGTCCATAAAGTTAACCAGAAGTCAATTTGATTTGAAAGAAACTTAATTCAACATTTGTGTCAGAGGTTGTAGGAAGAACATCTCCAAGGATACAAAACCTAATGGTTTTTCTTAGCTTTTTTTTTTTTACAAAGGTATAAAAGCTCAACCACTTTAAATGCAAATTATTGAGTTTCACTGGTTTTGAAAAATATTTAAACAGATTAAATAATTTTGTTAGAAATTAAGTATTGTAAGAAATTTTTAATTGAAGATAGCAACATTTTAGGATATGCAGTGAAAATGTGTTAACAATATTAAAATATTTCTCAGCTACCAACAGGTACAAAAAAAGTTAAAATGTTAAGGCTTCAATGTACAACTTGCACCTCCCAAATCCATCCCCTCTACCTCCAAGTAGACGTTCTGCATGATTTTTGACAATTCATTTTTATTGTTAATCTTGCCTTTTCAGGAATTCAAGGCAGTTTGCATGATTATCTCCATTTTATCCCAATTGAAACCATCCTGTAAAGGTGGTTAGGTTGAGCAAGAGTGATTCTCCCAGTTATTCAGTAAATTTCCATCAGGGATTTAAGCTTAGATATCTCCAATCTTCATCCAAAGAACTTCAATCTCTACACCACCCTTAATGAGCGCCCAGACATAGGCACGTCTTCAAATAGCATCACAGACAAAAACTTTTTCTTATTGTAATGAAACATGACATGCAAAAAATTATAACTGTAAAAGATATGACTCTATTGCTACAATAAAGTGCCTTCAGAGGCTTAAATACCTTATTTTGCTTATCTGGTCAGTCTTTTTCTATTTAGATTTCTTGGAAAACTGGGAATAAAGCATTTATTTTTACCAGACTAAAAAAACTATTTGAACCAAATAAAGTAGATAGGCTAATGATGGCATGAAGTAAATGGGGCTTTTTAAGACTATTTAATAGGTACAGTTCAATTAGGATATAGCCATTAAACTAACTAGGAATTGGAAACCCTAAACAAATTTCATCAGTAATAACAAGCATTATTAGTACCTCACCTGTGGCTTGAACAATTCAAGTATTGGTTTATTTATAAAGCATAACAAAACTTAGGATAGTGTCTAAAGGATTACCCACAAACTAGCTTGATGATTGATCTTCAGCTGCCTCCAACTTCCGAAATGTTAACTGGAACAAGTGGCAGCACTCATGCTATCTCTGACAGATAGTAATATTGACAGATATGCCATGTTAAACGTATACATAGTGCTAACAACCAGATTAAATAAGGGTTTTTAATTGTTCATAAATCTACATACGTTTCACCATTTCATATTTTATCTGTTTCTTGCAAAAATAAAAAGCTGGCCTGATCAATAGACAGTGGTGCTAATTAACAGATGTACAGAATAACCTTGTTCTGTCTTCTCAAGAAAGTCCCAAAGGACTTTAAAGGGTTACCACAGCAACTCAATTGTCATGATTTCAAGACCGTTTCGCTCAGTAGCTTCTGAGGGAAAAAAGTAACCAAAATCCAGCTTTTAAAAGAATATGATTATCAAAAGTTAAGTAAAATTCAAGACACTATTGGAAAACTTTCCTATGATTTTTCTTGCCATATATTTAAAAGAAACTAATTTAAGCCACACAGTAATGCGGTGTACAATTTTAATAAGCATTTCTTATTAAAAGCTTGATAATGTTCAAATATACAGAGAAAAGCTATTTATATAGCTACATACACATTTTGAGTCAATGACTACAACATTAATCATTCTAGCTTTCCCCTTGGCATTAGAGTAACAACAAAGTATTGTTTGTGTACTATTGTATAGGCCTTATGAATTTTTGTAATGTATTCTGCTGTGACTGTTGTAAAACAATTGTGTTATATACAGAGCTATACATATAACATAGGGATATGCTAGATATACACAGGTTATATATAACAATATTTTACAATATACACAGCCTTTCCTAAAAGGGCTTCGGAGAATATTAAATTTATTATGCCTCAACTCTTCTGTGAGGTAGGTAGCATTTTTAATTACAGAATGCAAGAGGCTCAGACATTATGAAACTTGCTATATAAGCCAAGTATCAAATTCAAAAACAACCTGAATTCTATGCCAAACATGAAAAATTCCATCCTTATCCTTAAAAGGGCTGTCATTCAGAAAGAATGATTTCATCAAAGTGTGCAAGGGGAAAAAATAAAGCATCTGCTATTTAATTTTTTAAAAACCGAGTAAGCCTGGCACAGTCAGCTTTTAACAGAACAGTCTTCAGTCTTTATTTAAAAGAGGTTACAGTTAGATTTGCACTGCTAGAGTGCCTGCCAAAACAATAGATTCTCTACAGAAGCAGGATGCTATTTTCAAGCTAAGGCAGAAAGAGGCATGAAAGTTGTTGGCATAGAGAAAGAGAAGAGGTGGTCCATTTTGGCAGAAATTCAGGCAAGTTCTTAATGATGTGCAATTCTCTCCCCCCCCGCCAAAACCCCACAGAAAAGAGAATTAACAAATTATGAGGAATTCCTGACTATGAGATGGTAAGAGTAAAATAACAAAGAATCTTCCCCTTTCCTACAATATATTAGTGCTCAACTAAATAGGATCTTAATATACTGAAATATTATGCACTAAAATGCTCCAATAAAAATAGCATTTTGTATGTGCACCACAATGCATTTGGCAAACATTTTTGTGCTGTGTAAGCTATATCTGATGAAAAGATTATACTTTGTTGGATCAGGCCATCTTAAACTTTTCTGCTAACTAAAATGCAGACTGAACTGCTTCTATTTTAACTGAAGAGGAAGAGTAGTTTTATTCACTTACAAATAACTTAATAGATAACTGTGATGTGCAGTAGCAACTAAAATGTACAGGTCACATAAATAAAAACTATTTTTTTCAGTATGACTGTAATTTATTAAAAACTGTAACAAGATACTTAAAAAAGGCTAGATACAAAAGTAGTTAAGCTGCTCACGAACATTAAATTTTTTTTTCAAAATGTACCTTCAAATAATCATGATCTTATAAACATTTTACAGTTACCAGGTAGTGCCTAGGCTGAAAATTTAACCAGCTTGAGACACAGCAGAACAAGTATCTGGATTTGAGCTGGAGGTATAAGCCTCCTAACTGAATGCTCAAAGAAAGAGGGATACAAAATGTTGATTGTAAACGATTAAATACTGTGCATTGGCTTCCTTCTTGAGTACAAAAAGAATCTCACTAAGGTTATACAGACTACATGCAAAACATTAATGGTGGTATTTATTGTGCCAGAGTCCAGTGCAAGCAGACAAAATTGCAATGGCAGTGGTTTTTGTAAGCAAACGTGAATGATTTCAACTCTTAGCTCTAACTGGCAAGAACTTTTTACAAGTTCAATATACATGATGCACAACTGCAGCCAACCACAAACTTAAACACCATTTTTTTCTTTTTTTTTTAAAAAAAGTTAAAATAAACCACAGGACATACTTCATCTTTTATTTTGAAATTTCCTATTCCCTCTATAACACTTTCCACAAAGGCAGCAGTGAATTTTTTTTTGAAGAACATTTGACATATTTCCACCCCTTTTGCAAAAAGTTAAATCACAGTGTAATTCATATTGTTCTGCTGTCATCTTTGGCTGGATTTGGCCAAGAAGTTAATGACTAGCAAATTATCACTATCTAACATCGCCACTGCTTCTTCAGCCCTTAGGTTGCAAACTTTGTTTGGGAATGTTGCATTTTATCATTGCAGTACCAGCAACAGGAGGGGGCATGACAGCATTAACTTTCATAAACTTTTATGGACAATGGAAACTCTACAAAAAATCTAGCTAGTAATAATTATACAGCAATACACACTTTTTTTTAATAGCCTACACAAAACCAAAATTTTTGGTCTTAATGGCGAGTAGTAACTTCTGTTTAAGAATCTGTTTAGAAGAATAAAGTGGAACATAAAGGCGTGATATACATGTGTTTGCTGTAGGAAGGTGTTGATCGTCTGGTGGTCTTATTGTGATGGATGGCATAGGCTGAAATCCTTCTTCGCTAGCGGGTAATGATGGACTAGATGTCCAAAAGTAAACCTGAGGGCCATTAAAAAAAATATTAATCCTTCACTAAACAAATTCATATCCAATTTTGATATTAATAATATCCTGTAATAAATATACATGGATAGTATCTTGCAAACAACGTATTTTTATATGAACAGCTTTTCATCTATATCACTTTTGTTAATATTTTTCCTAACCCGAAGATCTGTATATAGTGACATTAAAATGAACACCTACCAATTTCTTAACATATTTAATTTTTAACAAATATTTGTGTCAAATCTCTTGACTTAAAAATCCCTTTACTGGTAAACATTCAAGTAGTACAGTAGTATATTCAGGTGAAAATGCCACAGATTGGCTGAATGTCCTTTTCCACCTATTGTACTTTTTATGCTGATTAGATGTTTCCGTAATTTAAGTTAAATGCACTTAACTGGAACTATAGGAACTATACAGTCTTACGAATGAGACCCATCATTTCATTAATGCTTCTTAGGATCTGATTCTTAACATTACTTTTGATTTCCACAAATAAAGGAATTTCTATTCACATGGTAAATGTATAAGATTCCAGCAAATTTATTGACACACTCTACTATTATTTTTTTGTGACAACAACACTAATCTTCTCTACAGACCTGGCCTGGACAAAATACAAAAGTGGGAAGCAAAACATCTACCTTCTAAGTATTTTCAAGGACTACTTATTTGTCATTTACATTTTTTCAGTTTCCATGGAAAATCCATGTCATATCTCAAATAGCCATTCAAATTCCCTCACTTTCAAAAGTTTGCAATGCAATCTCAGGACTTCATTTTAAAGAAATTCTGAATCTAAAGTGTAAGGGGAATAAATCATGAGAAAAAAACTGAATAATAATATGTAACTGAGAATAATGTGTTTTTAAACTTTTCAAAGCTTTAAAGGAATTTAACAATTAGATACTCCAAATGTATGAATTAGCCCCAAGGAAAAGAAATAATACTTACTAAATCTTGTCTTTCAGTCATACTCATCTTCTCTACTATGGACCAAAACCATCGTTTAAACTGCAGAAGTTTCTCAGCATTTTCTCCTATTCAAAATGAAATAAAAGAATATTAAAAGCAGATACCGCACAGTATTGCTTTCAAAAGTGAATTAATCTAAATATAGTATATATTTAACCATGTATTAAATGCTATTGAAATAGTATGATTCAACAGCACTCTTTAGTTGATCAGTAATACAATGTTCATTATAAATTACATTTTGCATTAAGCAAGTGATCAAGTCTCAAATTTTCAAAAAAAATCCAAACATCGTATCTGAAAGAAATAACCCTGAAGTATCATTTTTAATTTGTGAAGAAGTTCCCCAATGGGCACAGGATAAATACAACCAAGAAGCACTAGTATGTATGGATTACACACAGCTGTTTCCATCCCGCAGAAGAATGGACACTAGTGACAAAACAAATTCCCACTAGATCCCTTTCACATCTTCTCTAGAGGAATGAAATAGGCTAGCTTATACAACATTGGATAACCCTACAAAACTTATAAAACATTTTATTTTTTAATCAATGATACTGATCAGAATTTTATTATGGTGCAACTTATAATCAAATATATTATACCTGACTCATCATTGAACGAAGTAAAGCTGATTAGCATCTGCACATTAACTTCACCACATCCATTAACTAGAAGCCTGAAATCCTCTGCTGTCAAGTCTTCTAATGAATTCTTTGGGAGTACGTCCAACAGACCCTTCCTCATTGCCTGAAAAAGCCACCAGAAATAGAATTTTAGCACTCAAATGTACACTGCTGGGTTACAAAGCAACTCAAGATCCCTTGCTGTGATACCATGTTCTTGTCACGAACTGCAGCAACACCTTCCCAGAATAATCCTTTGCTTCATGTCATCCAGAGCCAGAGGTAAAGTAGAGGGGTGTATGTATATGTGATGTCCTCTACACATTTCCCTGAAATTACTATTTTATGTTCTGGAATCAAGGGACCAGCTGGAATTGTTCTAAATCTCAAGAGAGCTATTCTGGGAAACTGGGCTCACAGAGAAGCAGAATATTAGCTATCACAGTGTTGGTTCAGCTATCAAAGCCAGTCCAAATTTAACTGAGAATGAGTACAATTTTTTTTCCAGAAACAGAATTGCAGAAAAATTAAGAATCAAATGGTAAATTGGCAGATTTGTTCACCCTTATTCAGAACTGGATCAGGAGGAAGAGCAGTATTTACTATGTTAATTCTGAATTTCACACAGGTTACTGCTCATACTAAGAGAAGTATTTCTGTGACAGATTTTCTGAATGTTTTATGAAACCTGGTATTTCACGAATGGCTTAAAAGTTTGTATCTATCAATTCAACCCAATATTTTTTTACAGATTACAGAACAGTACTAAGAAAAGGTGCATCAAATTCCAAGAAGATTTCACATCACTTACATGTAGAGGTTGTTCTGCAACTACTAACATTCTATGTTCTGCATATTTACGTACATATTCATATACATTTTGAGGAGTGACTGGTATATTTACACCATTGGAGATAAGTTCAACCTAAAAAATAATGCAACACAGAATCATTTTAAAAAGCTTATTGAAGACTTCCCAACCATCACTTATTCATCTTAGTCTTGCTTACTATCTACTGATTATGAGATTCTGAGGAAGTAACATTAAAGACAGGAATTTGGGCCTACCTGTCCTCCACCTTCCTCTTTGCACAGGTCTATCGCAAAAGCTAAGTCCATTGCTGCAAAAACTGCATCAGCATCTGTGCTTTGAGAAGCGAGGATGAGCTGCCGTAAACTCTCATACATAACCGGATCAAAAAAGGCAAAATCATGCCAGTTAACCTGAAAATAAAAAGTAATCATTAAAATTTACTCATGTTTCATTGTACAGGTAGTGCAGTTAAGCTTATTGTTGGGGATTTTATAAGATTTTCCAACTAATATTCTCATATCTATGCTCATTTCCACAATCTGGTCAAAAATTAAATAAATCACAATATAAGCACAAAAGGGTATATGGACATGGGTTACTTCTCAGATTGATTGTTACTTCTGTTTTGGGTTGATGACCATCTGAGTTTGTGACTTCCAGCAGATTAAAAAAAGTTGTTTTGTTTTAAAAATAATGGCTTAATTCAGTCTGATGAATTTTCTGCTTAGAGCAGTGTCAAACTCATGACATTATGTTGCTGTCACATGATGTATCGCACATTTTTCCCCTTCATGAAGCTGGGGTGGGTATGACCTGTGCGTGATATCCGGCCCTCGGGCCGCCAGTTTGACACCCCTGGCTTAGAGGATTATGAAAAGGCTTAGGAGATAGGCTACAATGATTTCATACACACACAAAAATCACTTGGTACCTTATTTGTAGATCCGCATTTACGCCCAGAATTGAACTTTTTGAAATATTCTTACCTTTTCTGGATAAAGTATCTGACATTAAGAAAGGGAACAAACATTTTAAACAGAAGGATGGAGGTCATGGGAGCAATGCCCTACATTTTTAGCTGAAGACAAATTTCATCAAATAATGAAGCAACCCTATGCTAAATCACTAAGAGGTGCTTACCTTTCTGCCAAGAAGAACTTTTATTACATGTCGATTTAATGTAATTGGACATAGTTCATTTTGCAGCAAGCACAACCCTAGAATTCTGAAAATCAGTAGAAAGCAATTAATACTTTAACAGAAAATTTTAACAATACCAAAATAGAAGTATTAGAGAAACAAAAGAATCATTATATTCAAATTTTGATTGAAAATCCCAATCTTATTACATTTACTATCACATATGCATTTCATATTGTTTTTCTCTCAGAAAGCAATTCATTGTCTAGAGGATATTTTACCTCCCAATATTTCTGAAGCAATTCAGCCTGGCTTCTGTATTTTTGCCTGGCCTCGGTGTATAAAAGCCACGTTTTCCAGGTTGATAAAACAGTGGTGCATTATCATCACCATCATCTGTATCATCTAATTCCATGTCCACAACGCTACGACTAGAACCATGTCGTTTTCTATTTTCCTTTTTAAAAGAAATGCACAATAGAAATAAAAACAATGTTTGATGTTTCTCTGTTAACAACTGACTTCTTTAGTACTGAACTGTGCATTCAAAATACACAATTCAAAAGGTGATTTAAACAAATCCTAAAGCTAATTGAATAATATATATATGTGGTTATATATGTGGTTATATATATATATGTGGTTATCTAGCAGTTTCTAAAATACGGACTGTACTTTAGTTCTGTGTATGTCATCTCTTCAAGCAAATAAAAACTAAAAGGAATAGTTTAATTTCTTTCTAATAACTAGTTTCCAGGTATGCAACCCCCCCAAAAAAGGTTTTAGCTTGTATGCTCTTATCAATTCAACAAAAGGAAAGAACAAAGGAACAGTAATTTGTAGAGAGGTAGCATGCAAATACTTTGAAATGAAACTAAGAAGAAAAATGTCTGAATGAGTTCACTACATATCAACCCAGAGACATTTTTTCATCTTAATACAGAATATAGCTGATCTTATGCTACCTGCTTTTCTAGGTATAAGACTAAGATGAGTAAATGAGACCACTTCTGAGCATAGAAACTCTTCCAGATACTTCTCACTTAGCGATCATGAATAGGACAAGAAACTTGATCTTTAAGCAGTGGCTAAGTGAAATTTCAATTGTGCTTATAATTTTATTTCAATTTTCCTTTGTTTTATAGATCTACAAAGGTTGTACATGTGAGGACTGATCATAAAATTATTTTTTCATCATTGCCCAAAATGTGAATGGTTCCTAAATGAGGCAATCAGTAAACAAGGACTAGCTATATGATCAATTTCCATGACAAAACTGAGGCTGTAAGTTACAAGAGCAAGTTGCAATAATATGCTGCAGTGTAGTGTTTCTTGTTCAGAACTCCAACTGGCATGACTTCATGGAATTTGAGACTATAATCTTTTATAGTTGTTATTTAATTTGGTGACTCTGGGAATGCATATGATTTCCAGTCCCATGTATGTAAGTAAAAGAATATTCTTGGTAAATACATTTCTCTATTTTAGACATTTCAGACATCTTTAAACAGTAAATTAATAAAGGCAGTGTCTACAAATGTTTCTTACTTGTACTTTATCAGAAGAATCCAACAAGCCAAGGTCTAGAATGCTATCAGCTCCATTTTCCCTTTGAAAAGAATAAAACCAATTACATTGAGCCAATATAATGTTTACAGATAAGAGACAGAAAAGCAGCAATCAGCAGAAATTGTGCTATTCATATTTCTCATAGAATGCATTGAAATCTGTTGGGATTTCAATGCATTATTTATCACACCTACAGTGCGTTCTCCACTTCTTGCAGAAATTTCAAATACCCCCGTTAGAATCTCTAAACATAGCATCACAACACAACTAGTGGACTCAGATGCTAAGGGAAGGCAAGATGACAATAAAACAGATTAAGAACCAATGTTGCCTTTCTGTGATTGTGTTACACACCGCACCCAAGTACGTAACGAGAAGAGTTTGTGTCATAATGTCCCAATACATATTTCATCATTTTTGCATGCTGTGGATGCCTCTTATGATAGAATAAAAGAGCCCCTTCCACTATCAAAAAGATCTAAAATTTTGTGTAATACCAGATGTTGTATCCAAAATTTGGGGTGAGTTTTCAGCCATTGTTTATAAATATAGAGGAGGTAGACTTCTTTAGGAACTCAGAAGCTAATCATTACCACAGTTGAAATCACAAGCATGCTTTGATTATCATTAATGTTAAATTACCTGCCATGTGCAATGATGAGCTCCATAGCCTCATCCACTCTTGCTCGAAGGGAATCTTCACTTGCTAATAGCAAAAGCAGCTGCGCAGGTGACAATTCCAATAGCATGCCTGTAATTTTGCTTGCAAATGCCTGAAAAGATGTAGATTTATATTTATTTCCCAATGTTTAGATTTTCCCCTCTACCTAATTATTATCCTTAGATAGGCAGAAAAAAAATCTACTATCTGCTTCCCACTATGTTAAAATTATGGAGAGAGAACCATGGAATATATGGGATGGGATTTGGCTCCAGGAAACCTCTATTCTAGACATAGGAAGAACAAATCCAGATAGTAAAATATAATTTATTCTGAATTCAAACAATATGGAAAATGTGGAAGAATTATTTTTCTAGAGTTTATCCCAATCACAGTCCAATAAGCAAATTAATCTAACAGATTCAGACTCAGAACAAATTCTGTTCCAGCCTTGGATCTTTACTAGGTATCTGTCAATGCTTCTGTATTTAGGCTTGCTTGTTTCCAGTTTCAGCTTACAGCCATCCTTCTCAGCACTTCTGATCTTTTGTGCAGCAATAAAAAATTCCCTCCAGATTTCCAATTGGAGCCTTTTTCAAACTTAATAGCCATTAACTTGGCATTCAGAAGAAAGGATGGCAGGTAGGTTGGGATGGGAGTGGTCTTGGGTCTTGCCCAGAGGAGGCATGTAATCTATATGCGACACATAAGATAATGCAGTCTTTGCATTGAATGCTGACCTAATTATTAAAAAAAGTAGCTCCTCCAAATGTGGATCTTTTTTCATACATGAAAAAGGTTGTTTTCTTTAGGTTTAAAAATTATTTATATTGTCTAACGTCTAAAATTATTTATATTGTAGCTATATATATTCATTAAATAAATATACATTCTGCTACAGATTGTGTCATATTAAGTACCGTATATATCAGTATAAGTCGCGAATATAAGCCGAGGCACCTAATTTTACACAAAAAACTGGGAAAACTTATTGACTCAGTATAAGCGAGGGTGGGAAATGCAGCAGCTACTGGTAAATTTCAAAAATAAAAATAATTAATTTGGGAAACGATCTCACTATCATGAAAGGTTTAATTGATTCACTAACCCAAAGAAGAAGATGATGATGACAGCGGAGGCAGGAGTCACTCTCTTCCTCCCTCGGAGGCCCCCTGAGTCAGGAGTCACTACCGCCGGCACGGCCCCAGTCCCGCCGCTCGGGAAGGGAAAGGCAAAGCGCTTTTGCCTTTCCTTTCCCGGCGGCTGTTGAGTCACTGCCGCGGAGCGGTCCCAGTCCGCCGCCTTGGGAAGGGCAAGCGCTTTTGCCTTTCCCTTCCCGGCTGGGCTGTTGGGAGTCCTGCCGGCGGCAGCGACTCCACACCATTTTTCAGAGGGAATCTGACTCGAGTATAAGCGAGGGATTTTTCAGCACAAAATTGGGCTGAAAACTAGGCTTATACTGTATATACAGTAAGTCTTGTTATCATAGCATGTTCGAAACCAATGTCAGTAAATAGATTAGGAAACATCCAAGGAGACTGTAAAACCCTCAAATAAAACAGGTTAGAATATTTTGTATGATGATTGATGATGATGTCATGGGAATATAAAGTGGAGAAGGTTGTTGAGAATGAGACGGTGAAGATCATGGGACTTTTCAATACAGACAGATTGGCATTTGGAACACAACACGCCAGTTGTTGAGGGCCAAAGCGTACAATTTATGGATATTGCTGTACCGGGAGATGCCAGAGTCGAAGAAAAAGACTGGAAAAAAAATCACGAAATACCACGACCTGGCCATCGAAACTACACAGTTATGGATGAAACATGTAACCGTGATACGGGGCACTTGGTACCATGTCCAAGAATTTTACAAAACACATCAAGAAACTGCAGTTTCCTGAAATAACACCAGTGGAACTGCAAAAAACTGCGCTACTCGGAACATCGTATATTTTAAGAAGATACTTGGTTGATACCTAGGATGCTGGCAGCAACCTGTATCAACCATTAGCACCAGTCACTGGTATTTGTGATACATTTTTACATGTTCAGTTGACTGAGTTTCATGTTTAATGAATAAAAGAGATGATAATGATAAATAATAATAATGATAATGATAATGCCCTCCCCAAGTAGAGAGACCCAGACTCACAGGTTGCATTGCTTGTACACGGGGATAAAGTCTTTCACCCAGGGCCTGTCGATGTGCTGGAAGAGGATCAGGGTCATCACTAGGATTTCCTTCAGAGGCAGGTCGAAAAGGTCTGGTGTCAATGGACAGCTGCCTCCTAAAATCCCTTTAAAAATACACACAGACGTTATCAGAAATTATTGTTGTTTCACATATGACCAAGACATTGAATTGTGGGGCTGTGTTAAGAAAATTAAAACGGTCTCTACTCCACCTTTTGTTTGTACTTCAATGCAAAGCAGAACGTCTTGTTTATGTTTTTCCTTAAAACATTTTGAATCCTTGTGAGGTACACACCCTGTTCTAACGTGCTATCCTGTTCCCTACTACTAGAAATTTACACCAGAAAATTCTCTGAGCAAAATTTGTATGTTAGGGGGACAACTTACCTGTCTCTGTCTCTTCGAGAACCAGTTCGCAACCCACTACTGTTTCTCCTCATTTCTCTCTCCCGCTCCCTTTCTCGATCTCTCTCCCCTCTGTTCCGTAATCTCTGCATTAGACCTGAAGAGACAGTCAAGTTTACACGGAGTTTTTCCTATAAGAATCATAACTAATACAAAGAATCATGAACTGTGAGATCTATCCCTGAGGAAGAAGAATACACAATTGTAGTTTGGAATATTTTTACAAAAGATTTAAGAATGATGCAATCACACTTTTTCATCTAATTTTATCTCCCCACTCTAAGCAATATTTTAGAAGACTTTAACACTAGTTCAAAAAATATAATATACTGCAGGAGAAAATGTGACGGGATGCCAACCTTATTTGTGAATCCTTCCTTGCTTCAAAATGTTATTGATTCTCAAGGCCTTTACAATATAGTTAATCCTCAACTTATGACTACAACTGGGACCAAAATTTCTGTTGCTAAGCAAGGTAGTTAAATTAATCCTGGCCAATTTTTACAACCTTTTTCACCATGGTTGTTAACCAATCACTGCAGTTGTTAAGTGAATCATATCGTTATAAAAATCTGGCTTTTCCCATTGACTTTGTTTTTTGGAAGCCAGCTGAGAAGGTCACAAAAGGCAATCACACAGCCCTGGGATGCTGCAACTGTCGCAACTACATGCCAGCTGCCAAGCACCCAAAATTTCATTATGTGACTGTGACGATGCTATGACAGTTAAACTGCGAGGACTGTCCATATGTTACTTTTTTCCAATGCCACTCTAATTTCAAACGATTTCTAAATGAATGGTAGGCCCAAATACATGTAACTGAAATAGACTACGTAAATTTCCCTCCATAACATTGTTTCTTTTTTTCTTATTCTTCCTTTGGTATTTCTTCTATGCTGAATGTTACTAATAAATCTCTTAGCAGCAGAGGGGTGACCCTTTTATTCCAAAACAATACACATGAAATATGGGGAAATTCTGATAAATTTCCTTCTCTTTTCCTTATTTGGTAAAACTTTCTTCTATAACTGATTGTGCAGAAATCTGCATTCCATTCTACAAGTAAGATTTTGTTTTTGTGTGCACATAGGACAATTGTATCAAGTGTGTGGAACAATATTGCAAGACAACTGAGATCCTTAATTTGACCATTAAAAACGTCTCACTATACTACAGCATACCCTTTTGTCCTTCTCTTTGCCAAATGCATCCATCTTAAAATAGCAAACAAAGCATATTCTTTGGGATACCTACTTGTATGTGTCCCCTTGTTGGCATTTTGAATACAATCTAGATTTGGCAGTTTCTCATTTGACAAAAAGGCTTGTGCAATAGCCGTATAAAAGCTTCGTGCCACACCACTGCCTTCTCCTGGTTCATCCTTAAATGTAACCTTTACCCTGTGGACAGCCATTGGAGTGGTAGCACATCTTCGACCAAAGTGATTGTTGAGCTGCCTCATTGTTTGCTGAATCAGAAGGTCTCTATCCCGATCAACCTAGCAGACATATCAGAATAAGAGCTTAAACTTCTGAAGAAAAGGGAAGAACAAACACTGGTGCTATATGGTTATACTCCCTCTCAAAGTCTGCCCAATATCTCATTAATATATCTTAGTAGCCGCATTTAAATAATTATTCAGGAACTTGATATGACTGTAATTAAGAATGCCATGAGCTGTCCATGAGCTGTTTCAGTAAAAGAATCAGAGGAATATGGGTTAGAAGATCACTAAGGTGATATCAGATTCAAGGTATTAAAACTGCATCATTAGTACTGTTTCAGTATTTTTCCTTAACATAAAAAGTCATGCAGTGTAATAATAAATATCATGTCAAGAAATGATATTTTAAAAGATTAGAAATCAATGCTATTAAGGCTGAACAACAAACTTCCTCAGCTTAGGATCTCCCAAGATACCATTAACAAAATCAATGAAGAAAATATAATAAAAATTCCATTTTGAAATACCCCAAATCCAGCTAACTTATTCTCAACTGAGACTGTCACATATTGATTCAATTACTCTTGAGTTACTATGTACATGTAGTTTGAACTTTTTGGTTTGCTTGGTCCTTCCAAAATATATAGCTGAGAATCAATTATAATTTTATTTATTTATTTCTATCCTGCCTTTATTATTTTTACAAATAACTCAAGGCAGCAGATATGTACAACACACTTTCCTTCTATTTTCCCCACAACAACAACCCTGTGAGATGAATTGGACTGAGAAAGTGAGTAATCCAAGGTCGTCCAGCAGGCTTTCATGGCTAAGGAAGGACTAGAACTCATAGCTCCCACTTTCTATCCTGATACCTTAACAACTAGATCAAACTGGCTCTCTATTCTCAGAAGATTTTAAATCTGGAAGTAGCACAGAACAAAGTGGCTCAGCTACTATAGAGAATACTATACATCAGGGGTGTCAAACTCAAGGCCCAGGGGCTGTGCTGGAAACAGTGAAGGACTGGGCTGCAGTGCCTCTGCCAACAAAAATGGAGCTGAGGAAGGCTGCATATGGCCCTCCTGAGCTCCGTTTTGACTGACAGAGGGCTGTAGGAGGCCATCGCAGCCACAAACGGAGCCTTGGGAGTCCACTTTCCCTGCTAGAGCGCTCAGGCCACCATAGACGCCCCCAACATGGATGATGTCGGGCTGGCCATACCTACCCCAGCCCCCCCAAGGTCAAACACAACCCTGATGCAGCCCTCAATGAAATGAAGGGCTGCATTAGGGTTGGAACATAATGCGTTTGACACCCCTGCCATACATAGCTTAATGGTGTTCTGATATTGTTGACTAGTATTTCTTGATGAAATGCAAAATATGGCTTGAGAGGTTTATGTTTATTTGTTTTATTCATTGTCCACCTTCCTCAGAGTTTCTAATTTAATTAACATCCTAACCAATTTTTAATACTGTGAAAAATACCCACATGCAACCCTACAAAACCAGAATTCATGTAGTCTCAGTGGCATTATCATCAAATCTATCTTCTCACTGACTTAAATTGGCTTTCAGCTATGTTTCTAATGGCTAGATAACTGCTTTACTGTCTTTTAATATAGAACAGTATTTTAGTCTACCAAGTTTTTATTTTAAAAAATTAATAATTTTATAACTTTTATTGGTAATTTTTCTGATATACAGAACTTTTGTATACATGTGTAATTTGTGATACGAATCCCCCCAAATTCTTTTTCTAACACATTTTTTTCCTTGGCTAACTAGTTTTAATGCTGACTATGTGTGTGCATATGCAGATTACTTACTTTCCAAAAAAAAAAACCAGACTCCATTCAATACCACTTTCTATAATCTGGCGGAATCCATTATGGCAGATCTTGCTAATTAACTCACACAGAAATCTGGCAGATTTCTTTTACCTCCCTAGAGTCTACCTATTGTCATGCCCTTGGTAAGAGTCGACTCTGAGGGAGAGGAGGAACAGCCAGACGGGGAGTGGAGGTGTGGTTCCGGAAGTTGTGGAAGAGGCTGGGGAAGGGCAGAGGCTGGCTGGGCAGTCAGAAGAAGAGCCAGGCCCATCCCTTCTGCATCCTAGGACATGCAGGGAGGAAAGAGAAGGCAACAGCTTGACTTACGAGAGAGGAAGTGGCCATGATCCTCCTCATTGGTTGCAGCTGGAGAGACTAGTATAAGTTTGGACTGTATTGCTTTCGTTTGAAGACTATTTTTGAGTATGTTTTATCTCCAACTGAGAATTATTGAACAGTGTGGCGAAGGTGGAGGCATTAAAGGACATTTATTTACATTTTGGATTCTGTTACATTTGTGTTACACTCTGGGTCATCACACCTATTCTGAAATCTATTCTGTCACTTTCTCTGAAATGATTTGGGATGGTTAGATCAATTTTATACTCTAAATGCTGAAATGAAAAACAGGATATTCCACTGCAAGCCATCTTTTAAATCAAACTAAAATAAGAAAGATCATGTTCATTACCTCTAATGTTAAATCCCTAGACTGCTGATTTCTCAGCTTTTCCATTTCTCTGCGGAATTTTGATTCCTTCACTTCAAAACCACCTAATTCAGTCAAGATCTACAAAGATAATGTATGCATTAATAGAAGAAAAATCCCACAATACAACCAAGTGGCCCTTCTATTGACAAACAAAAACATACCGATCCAGGTTCTGCTCCTACATCTTCCATGAATACCCTCCCAAATAACTCTAGAGAAAGACGCCAACGTCCAAGCAGCATATCATGAGAAATTACCATTCCCATGAAGCTACACTGTGGCCTGTGAAACAAAAATATAAACAACAAATCAAGAAGGCAATCACTTTTATCTATCCCAAAATTCTTCTCTTTCTAGCACGATAAATGAAATGTTTATCCTACAAGTCAGATCAAGGTGTATTCTAACACAAGCAAGAAAATAAATAATATTCAAGAAATTACTATTCCTGCCACCCAATTCATTGGCAAACTAAGCTGCAATTCAAAATTGCTTGCCAAATCAAACCTGAACTGTGGAAGAGTCTCTTGTTGAAAATTCAACCAGTTCTTTTAACTTCTGCTTTCAAACCTTGTTCTAAAAATTGTGTTCATAGCGTTATTATTAAAAAAGGAAGTAAACTGTTTAATTGTGTAGGCAGGAAAGAGAACAAACTGGGCAGGGAACCTGTTTTATACTGATGATTATCTGTTGGCAGCTAATAATAAAGCATGTTTTTTCTCCTCCTCAGACATAATCTTTCCCTTCCTTTTTATACTCCCACAGATACACAATATGTATATGCATCCTGTGATTTTCAGAATTTCAAGATTCCTCTATCCTCATACTTGTTTTTTCTCTGCTGTAAGTCTTGAATTCTCTTATGTTGGGACAAGTCTATTTTGCTTTTAGAAATGCCTCACTTCAGCTTACCTATTTCAATTCCTCCCAAGCCCAGACTATGTGCTGCGCTGCAGGAAGATGCAGACCTTTTCTCTACATTAGAAAGACAGTAGGATCTATAGCTGCTCAACAGCCACAGAGAGAAATCTCTATTAATCCTGGAACTACCTACTAGAATGCATAGATGTCACTTGTTCTTTCTTTTTGCCATCTAACTCAAGACTTCAATTCCCAGAATTCCCCAGCCAGAAAACTTCCATAACCTCATTGAAAGTTACATCTTTACATCTTCTTTAAACTATGCTACCTGAAGGATGTTAGAGGAGGTCCTTCACTTTCAGTTAGCCCAATCTCTGCCAGTAAACTGCTTTTCAGTTGTGCTGCAAGATCGTGTGCTGACGGCCCCGGTTTTGAACCTTCTGATTCTTCTGATGGCACATTTTGTTCTTCTTCTTTCTTCTGCCGATACTGCATGCTCATCACATTTTTTAAATTGGCTGCATAGGACATCTTGGTTGGAAGAACCTAAATGAAAAGGACATTAAAATTCTTTTGAAATAATGTCATACACTTTCAGGACATATTCCTCAATATAGTTCTGAAAAATCCAACTTAGAAAATGTTTCTACGAGTTGCTAAGAATTGACAACTTGAACATACATAATCACAGTGGCATACAGTATTTCAAAACAGCATTTTGAAACTTATTAAAACCAATGTATGATGGAAAGTATTTTTTTTTTTTGCTCACAAGTGCTCCAGAAGTTGCTCCTCAAAGGAGACCGCAAGGCAGAAATTGCTTATTAACTAATTATTAGTTATTAAAATCCTTTGGGTCCACAACAAATACTTTGTTCATTTGATCCAGATTAAAATTTATATGTTATTATTTCTGGCAAATCTTAACGGGCCTTTTATGATACCAGGATTCAAATGATGATGCTTTATGGATTTTTTTTCTAGATAAAGAGGTGGGACATGGAATGAAGTGATCATCGTAAGTTGCATATTAAGAGGAGATGAAAAAGTACTAAAACTGTTTAACGTATGTTGAAGGTGAAGTCACTTCTTTATATCTTCTTTTTCTTTACTATATTCTTACTTTTCTTTCTCTTTCTATTCTTTAAATTTTTCCTTTGCATTTTTCCTTTTTTTCTTTTCTTTCTTTTATTCTGTATTATTTTTCATTATTGCAATTATAATCTTAAATAAAATTGTATTTAAAAAAGAATCAAAATCAACAAGGTAAAAACAAAATGGCAGCACTTGCGTAAGAGTAGCAATTATAAAGAACAAAGAAAATTGCCTTCTAAATTTGTAAGTCAAGGCAAGGGTCTCACAATCTCAGGAAGTTCATTGAGAGTGGAGAACGAAGGAAAGCATGCACACTGTTGCATTGATTTTTTTTTTTTTGACAGAAGAGCAACAGCAAGAAACAGAGGAAAGGAAAGGGGAAAAGGCTAAATGAATTATATAATACACGTAACAAATTCATACCTCAAGACAGTTTCTATCCATGGACACTTCTAATAAGCACTTCCCACTATTGGCAGATGATGAATAGAGACCTTGACTTGGCCGACCAAATAAATCTTCTTTTCTAGCATTTGGCTGAAAAACAATTTATCCATGAATAGCAATATTAGTGCTAACACTGAGATAAATATAATACACTGATCATTTAACCAGGGGGTGGGGTGGTGGTACTGACATATTTATCTTATTTCTATTTAAAAAATTTCTTATGCTATTCTGTGTCATTCCATGGTTTAGCCATAAATCAGAATCAATATTAAGGATAAATTCAAACTGCAGTTGGCACAAGCCCTAGTTAATAATAGACTATATCAATTAGCCACAAATGAAATATGCAATTGTAGTCTAGATTCCCTATATCTGCATGCTTTCCAGAAAGTAGGGGAATAAATTAGATGGAAGATGGAACATCCATTCAATAAAATTCATTCTGGAAGATATTCCACATTTGTTTGCCCAATCCATTATCATTTGAGTTGCAATGGGATTCTCTTATGACATTCCCCACCACCACTCTCCCCTCATACCACCACAGCCTAATTATCTTCAAATATAACCAGTCATGGGGTTGCTGGGTCCCCACAGGTCTTAACTAATCTGGATTAAAACAGGATATGTTAGCTCTGAAACTGCAGGCAGAGCTGCACATGAACATTTTGTGTTGAATTTATCCTCAAGCGAGACACAGATCACAAAGTCCAGATACAAGGAAAAACGTGTATATCTCTCCTTTCATATCATTGCCTAACTGCCTGGAAGATAAGCTGCTAATGTTTTCTTTTAAAGAATTTTATAAAGATGTTTGCCTTTGTGTAGATGGACTAACATGTATGGTCTGCAAAAAGAAAGCAGATAGAATGTTGTGAGATAGCATCAAAATGTGATTGTGCACACACATAGCTAACGTTCATACAAAAGTGATGTAAATGTAAAAAAAAGCCCAAACCACTAATATATGTTGGTTTGTCTGGTCTGCTGCTGAGTATCTTGTGTGTGTTTGATTTCTACTGCTGTTAAGAATACCTGTCATGCTCCTGTCAGAATCTGATTCCAAGGGGGAGGCCGAGCAGCTGACAGGGAGTGGGAGTGTGGCTCCGGTGACTTTGGAAGAAACTGGGGAAGGGCAAAGTCCAGCTGGGCAGAGTAGGGGAGAGGTAGAGCAAGGCAGAGGGAGTTCAGAGAAAGACCCAGGTCCACCCCCTCTTCATCCTAGGGCACGCAGGGAGGAACAGAAAAGGGAGCAACATGAGTTGCATGGCTTACGGGGGAGGAAAGGACCCTGGTTCCCTTCATTAGCTGCAGCTGGGAACACAGTGTTTAAAAAGGGAGATTGCACACAGCAACTTGTTGGAAGCAAATCGTGAGTTATCTTTTACTGTTGAAGCTTATCTGGGTTCTTGGCATCTTTGTTTTGTTGGCCTTTGAAGTCTGCAATTCCTTATCCTGCCCTGTTCAGTTAATTTCTGCAGCGTGGTTTGTGTGGATTTTTATTTAGTTTATATGTACTTCGTTTTTGGACTGAATTTCCTCCACTTAAAGACTGTTTTTGGGAGAGTTTTTTCTCCAACTGAAGGTAACTAGACACTGGGGGCAATGTTGGAGGTAATAAAGGGACTTTCTTACTTAGGCAACTGTGTTGCCTTTGTGCCATGGCCCGGGTCATCACAATACCAGAATGGTGTTCCATATTTCAACAAAAGTACTAGTGAAGTCACAGATCTTTACTTGGGGGGGAAATTTTATGTCACCCAATGTGCTCCTGATCTCTCAACCTGAAAAGGCCAGAACAGCAGTATACACACCAAATAAATGTTCTTAGTCAAGGTTACCTGTAACAGATGAGGCTGGTCTGCCAGAGGGATGGCCTCAGCTAGAGGAACTTCAAAAGGATTAGGTGGAATACAGCCTAAGAATGTCATAGAATCTGATCGCCGGAAGAATGGATGATTTTGGCCTGTTTCAGCTGGAAGGGAGTCCTCATCCTTGTCATTAAGTGTAGTACCTGGAAAGCAGAAATGTGGAGGGAAACAATTCAATTTTGGAATACTTGGAAATAACTAATTATTAATATTTTGTAATCATCAATCGATGATACTACATTACTATTTTGATATGAAGTTCTCTTTCTTCTTGCATTTCTTTACCATTTCCATGCAAAAAATTTCTGTTAGGCATAAATTTCTTCTAGATAATTTCCTTCCTTTTTCAAACACAAAGGATGGTTTGAACACACAACAGCATTCCCAGCAGGCACAACTATCAAGATCTTATTTCTTTTTATACTGAACTCATACCTCTCAGGTGACAAATTGATATTATTATTTCTAGCAAATTATTACTTCTAACTGATACTCAACTGAGCTCTTCAAATTCTAAAAGGAGAGAGGCTCAATTAAGAATATGAATGCTGATCACATAGGAAGACCTTGGAATATAGAAAAATGTGTGAACATTGGAGTCAAGGTAATTGAATTTCCAAAGATCTGGCTTAATCCACCAGAACTTCCAATTTCCTGTATTTTAAGTGAAGAAACACTCTGCATGACCAAGCAGAACTTAAGCCTAAAGTTATTCCCATCATGCTCTGCAAAATTAATTTTTCTGAAAGAAAGATAGTCATGGCGCATAGTAAGATGCTCATCCATGCATATTAATATGATTCTTTCCAAAAGGGAAAAAAAATCCAAACCAGTAAATGAGGATGTAGGAGACAACAATCTTCCATTGCTACTTTAAAGCCAGATATCTGGAAATTACCTACAGTTGCTAAATGATAAAGTGTCAGTCTGTATTTGCGCAAAACATCCCATATAGAAATACTTAATATACTTCTTTTTTCACTAAAGGTGTTTTTTCCTTTAGTGAAACAACATAATTTGCTTCACTACATTAATATGTCTCTATACTTATGTAAAAATGACAATATATTATGAGATGCTTTTATTCTTGAAATGTAATTCTACTATGCTAAATGGAATTATTAAATTATTTCCAAAACCAATTTATTTTATTTATTTCTAAAAATAATTCATTAATTTTAATAATAAAATTCTTAAGCCTCAAAACAAATCCTTAAGCCATGTGAGGCATAATTAAGTCTCCATTCATTTTTTCTCCCCAAACCATATAAATACTAACTTTGATTCGTATCATCATCATTTTCATGTTCAGAATCCTCATTGTCCAGGCCAAGTTCCAAAAGCTCCCGAGTCCTAAAAAACGGATACCATTTTAGCTAGCTTAGAGTAAAATTCAGCAAGCTCTATCAGATCTCTCTTGTAGCAACTTAGAACAATAAATCCCAAAAAATCAGTATTTCAAAGATTTGATTGGCCATAGTTGTTAGAAAATGGATTACAACTGTAACTAAGAATCCCAGGAAGTATTCCACCTTCAAATGAAAAACCTCTGTATAAGCAATTTAACATGATACAATTATGATAGTTTCTCAAAATCTTTCGATATAAAGATTTGCAAATTAAGTGCATCTGTTAATCTTATAAAAATATAATTACGTAATTATGTATATCTGCCACAAATGCATGATATCATATCCTAAAACATATATTTAATCTTAAGGAAAGATAGAGGAAGAAATACAACTTGCTGCTGAACTAGATAGTTATCTATGATTGATTTGGTTTCTACCTCTTCCGTTCCAGCTGAGGTGTATCCAAAATTGTTTGCTGGTTCATTGCTTTAATCCAATAAATGAGAGCTTGAAAGACATAGGCTACATGTTTCAGTGAGCAGACATCCAAGACTGGAAGAACATCAGAATGCTCATCATTGTGGGAACGCATCAAGGAGAGGGCGTAATTCAAGAAATCTCCCCTTGCAGACATCATCCCCTGTCGAGCACTGAGAAGTGTGGCACGCCTGCAATTATAAGAAGTAGCACATGTTCTACAATTGCTGGTTGTTGTTTTTTAAAAAAAATCATGGTTAAGTCCAAACAAATATCACTTAGTTTGCATAAATATGACCATACTGTAATAAAAGTTATACGTCTTGAATATAAATTGCTGCTCTGAATTTTTTGGCACAAGCATATTACTTATAGGTGTGGTTTTTTTTAAACATACAATTGTGAACATACCGTCTACCCTCCAAAGTCCTTAGGCTAGCTTCTTCACGTGCTGTCATCCTCTCTCTCCTGGTTGAGTTCTGTGATGCATGAAGAGGATGGTTTGGATGGCCGGGATCTCCAGCAGAGGCAAGTGCAGATCCATAACGTAGCTGAGCTTCAGTGGAGTCCATAATGCTCACCATCCAATTCCAAGTGGGAATCAGTTTGTCTTCAACGTAATTCTAAAAATAATTATTATTGTCTATTTGTTACATACAAATAATATAGGTAGATAATAGATGATAATTTTTCTAATACTATTTCTTTTTACATTTCTGGAAGCACTGAATTGCTTCTCAAATTTTCCTTTTATGAACTTCCTGATTTACAAGCAGACATTTATCATGTTTTTTGCCAACCAAGAAACCAGATATTGGAAAGAGGTATAAGGAATCTCTAACTGGTCTAAATCTGGACCACAGAACCAATCTGAAATCCATGCCAGGCACACACAAGTGCCTCCTGCTAGGATTTTACCCTTTGAAATGCATCAGTAAATGCAAAGTAGCAAAAGAAGAACAATGGCTGGAAATGTTATCGAGCATTCTTTGTTATTCAATCATTCTGACTGAAAGATCTTAAGGCTTAAGCTTCCAGAAGTTTTTAAAATAGGTTTGCAAAACTGGCTGGAGACTGAAATAAACTAAGTAAACTGTAGGTGCTAGAGAGCAGAACCTGGTGCAAGGAAGGTCCCTTAATAATGAGTAGCATATCTTTAGCAGGCTGTCTGATTATCTCCCTATCAGCATGTGTATTTTCCTCTGCACAATTGCAGACCACAGAGACCTGCAATTATTTACACCCAGTCTCCCTTTGATTTCTTTCATCCTGTGCCATTTTGCAGAGCTGAAAAGTAGGAGAGAGAGATACCTTCTAGTTATTTGAACTGGCCAAATGAATAGGCATGTAGGAAGGCTTAGATCGGTGGTTCTCAACCTGTGGGTTGTGACCCCTTTGGGGGTCGAACGACCCTTTCACAGGGGTCATCTAAGACCATCGGAAAACACATAGTTTCGATGGTCTTAGGAACCGAGCCACAATTTTATGGTTGGGGGTCACCACAACATGAGGAACTGTATTAAAGGATCGCGGCATTAGGAAGGTTGAGAACCACTGGCTTAGATTCATGCGTTGTGTGCATGCTTGTGTTCGGGCATATCCATTGCTAGTATGTAGATCCAACCTATTTTGGCAGAGCTTGAGAACATCTTGAAGAACTGTAGGAATTTCTCAGCTATAATGCAGGGAGGAAATTCCTCCCAGTAATTTCAAAACAAGGCAAGATGCATATAGAGCAAATCAGAAAAATAGTAATAACAGGCAAGTAAATAGATTCTGATCAAACGAGTAACTATTTATTGAGAGAAAAGGACTTATGAGTTTGAATGAGAAAAGGACAGATTTTTATGTTTTTTTTTAATATAGCTAGAAAGCATACTCCATCGTACCTGCAAATTCACAGCATCTTGGTATGTCAGCTTCACTGCAGCTGGGATCTGGGAGTATACCAAATGATTGTATTTGGGAATTAGTCCCATAAGGTCTGATATTTGTCGTATCACAATACTATACGCCCTTGCCAAACTGCTTGCAGATGTTAGGTAGCTGCTAGCATTGCTCGCCTCAAGAGCTGCGGCGGCCGCGGCTGCACTGGTACTGATGGTTCCGCTCCGGCGCAGGTTGGATGGATCAATATAAATTAAGCCTGCTGAACTAGCTAAAGGGAGGGAAAATAAAGACCATTGTGGGAAGAATACACAAAAGTAAACCCAAGTATTTATACCAAAGCAGAACCTCCATCTTGTCCTGCTAGTATGTGGCTCTTAAACAACAGAAAGTATCACATGACAGGCAAAAAGACAATTCTGCAAGATCACACCATGTAAAAATTTGCATCTACATTTAAGAACAAAAAAAATTAGTGAATCGGAAAATGTCAGACTAGATTTTTTTTTTTTTAAAGAGCACTTTTGAAATACCTGCTGGAGCAGAGGTACTAGATGGTGCGGTGCTAGTGGTCCTCTGATTCTGGGTGTTGCGTACGGCCCACTGCATGGAGCGGGGAGCCTGGGCTGCACCATTGGCATGAGAGCTGCTGGTTGTTCGCTCTAGTGGCTCATCCAGCATAAAGGTTTCTTGCTCTATATCATCGCTCTGACTGCTGCTGCTGTCTGAATCACTGGTATCATTTGATTGAGAGTCATCCTCAGAAAAAAAGGCTGGTACGCTACTAGCTCCTATGAAAAAAGCATATGCCCAAAAGTCACATGTTTATGAAGGAGCAAATCTTCTAAGGGCAATTTAATGGCTCTTTAAAGCAAAGACAAGCAACTCAATTGAACAATTGAACCTCAATTTCACTAGCCTTAGTATTTTCAATGATATGAGATCACTGTAGTTATAGTCCAACAGCAGGTGAATGCACACTGCCCAACCTCATTTCAACTGATCTACCCTCATTTGCTTCAATTAGATCGGCCTTGTTTGGAAAACTGGACACAAACTCTATTTTTTGCATACCGTACCAAGTACATCATTCACAAGGTTTATTTTTGCATTTATATTCAATTTTCTAGCATAAGGAATATACTAGAGGCATCAGAATATCTTTACACCCTGGATAATACCGTGTTTCTCACAAAATAAGACCGGCCCCTTTTTTTTTTTTTTACCCCCGAAAAGACGGCTAGGCCGTCTTTTCGGGAGTGACTTAATTCGCCCCCCTTGCATCCTCGGGTGGGCTGGGCGGCGACAGCTTGGATGTTGACCTCGGCGTTGGTGGGGCACTTCGTATCAGGAGACCTTCCGCCACTGTTGCTTTCCCTTCTCCCTTGCGGCCGCGGCATTAGAGCAACGCCGCGGCATTTGGCCAAGCCACGTGCGGCCAGTCAGGGCTCCTCCCTGCAACCGGACCCCTGCAGAGACACTTGGCTTCAGGCGCCGCCTTCCCTTTGCCTTCGAAGGTAAAGCCAATTCTTTTAAAAACGACACCCCACTACAACAAAGCCTCCCCTGAGAGGGCAGCCCAACCCCACGTGGGGAGGTGAATCTCCCGGGGCCGCAGCGCAGGATCGGGCCACCTCGGGAGAAGCGCCCAGCCGCCATCCCTGCCTGGCACCGGGCAGAGCGCGGAGAGCTTCGCCTGGGGCGCCCAGTGCAGCTGACAGGCGGGCCCTCCTTCCCGGCAGCAGAGCTCTCACCAAGGCAGTGAGCGCCTCCCCGCCAGACCCTCCGTTCATCCCGCCAGGGCCGCTCCAGAGCCGTGCGGGCTGGGCAGAGCCAGGAAAGCGAGCCGCGGGTGCGCGCCCGCCTGCCAAGCAAAAGAGCCGGGCCGACCTGAGCTTGGCTTCCTTCCCAAGTCCCTCCAGCGCGAACCCAAATGCGCCACCGGGAGAGGCTGCCCGAGGCAGTGATAGCGCCCACCCGTCCACGGACAGGGAGTCGAGGTGATGGCAGCGCTGCTTCCCTGGCCGGCGGAGAGAGCCCGATGCCCCCCGTCCTTTCCACCCCTCGCCCAGCCCGTCCCCGTGCATCTCCAAATGCACTGGCAGCTCCAAACGCTGCAGCGGAACGGGCATCAGGCAGAGGCGCTGACTCGGCGGGGCTCAGCTCGTAGGACGCAGCGCAGGCCGTCGCCTTGCCTCCCTGTCCATGGATGGGTGGGCGCTATCACTGCCTCGGGCGGCCTCTCCTGGTAGCCCCTTCGGGTTCAGGCTGGAGGGACTTGGGAAGGAAGCCAGGCTTGGGTCGGCCCGGCTCTTTCACTTGGCAGGTGGGCGCGCACCCGCAGTTCGCTTTCCCAGCTCTGCACAGCCCACACAGCTCCGGCGCGGTCCTGGTGGGATGAGCGGAGGGCCCGGCAGGGAGGCACTCGCTGCCTTGGCGAGAGCTCTGCCGCCGGGAAGGAGGGCCCGCCTGTCAGCTGTGTTGAGAGCCCCAGGTGAAGCTCTTCGCGCTCTGCCCGGCGCCAGGCAGGGATGGCGGCTGGGTGCTTCTCCCGGGGTGGGCCGAACCTACACTGCGGCCCCGGGAGATTCGCCTCCCCACGTGGGGTTGGGCTGCCCTCTTGGGAAGGGGAGGCTTTGTTGTAGTAGGGTGTCGTTTTTAAAAGAATTGGCTTTACCTTCGAAGGCAAAGAAAGGGAAGGCGGCGACAGGAGCACCTGAAGCCAAGTGTCTGCGCAGGGCTCCAGTTGCAGGGAGGAGCCCTGGCTGGCCACAAATGGCTGCGCCAAACGCCACGACGTTGCTCTAAACGCTGTGGCAGCAAGGGAGAAGGGAAAGCAACGGTGGCAGAAGGTCTCCCGATACGAAGTGCCCCACCAACGCAGGCAGCACCATATCCAGGTATGCAACAAAAGTACTTCCTAACGGCAAGCCCCCCCCCCCCGCCATTTCCCCCCATTTCACATGTTTAATATAGGCCCTAATTTGGGGGGAGGGGCTTAATTTGATTTTATGCCAATAAAACATGCTGGGCCTTCCTATTGGTGGAGACCGTATTGTTGGAGAAACACGGTATGCAGACAAAGTATCTGTCCACTTTTCAAACCATCTAACTTTTTAAGGCATTCAGAGTCTTCAGGGCATCTTTTCACCTTAGATAATATGCAGACAAAACATCTTTCCACTTTTCCAACAATCTAATTTAAAGCAACTCTCTTATTCGGAGTCTTTGGGGCATATATTTACTTTAGATAATATGCAGACAATATATCTCTCACTTTTCAAACATTCTCTCAAACTTAAAAACAACTCTTATCCCAATTTTTTTCGATGTACTGTATTTGGGTAGCCCGGGAAAATGAAGCTGACACAAAACACATTACCTGCTTCTGATCCTGCTGTAGCTGCTGTGACAACACTTCTGCGCCCACTAGCATTATCCTGGTTGCTATGATTACTCTCACTGTCACTCTCAGTTTCTGCTGCCGCCAGTAAATCCAACTCCATATCGCTTCCTAATGGTGCGTATAATGAAATGTACGCAACTTTTTTTAACACTGTATTTTAGATTACAAAATAATTCAGATTTTTTTTAATAAAACTGGTTTAAATCACACCCACTATTTACCATCGCATTGGAAATCTGTATATTCTTCTACCATGTTCCTGCTTCTAACAAAAAGGAGTTCTCTTAGCCCTAGCTGAACAGGCTGGCGATGTGCTGTATAGTAAATATGATTCTTTTCAATGCTTTTGATAGATATACAAGTTGAATTATTATTTGTACCACTTTTATGGTAAAGTAAGATGAACTGCGGACTTTGTTGTGTTAAAATAAAAGATATACGATAAAATACCTATGCAGGAGGAAGTTATTAAGAAAATTATGGACTGTGCTGAAATGAGTAAATTGACATTTGAAATTAGAGAACAAGAAGCTAAACATTTTTATATGATATGGGATTTGTTTTATCAATGGTTGGACAAAAAGACATTGTAATGTAATAGACTAGGCAATTCTGTGATAGAAATTTAATAGACTGATATAAAACATAATATAGATATATATAACCATTGGTTGAAAGTATAACATGAATTTTAAGATAAAATTTGGAATATCTCGATGGAATAAATAGTTTAGTCATGGATGATTTATAACTGATAAATATATAAGCATATGTTAGTTTGACAATGTGAAAATTGATATAAACTGTGAGTAATGACAACAAAAGGATAGCATAAAAGATTCGTAACCAACTGACACACTGTATGTATATAAAATGGAAGATGGTTTTAGGTTTTATGTTTTGTATGTGTATGTTTGTTTTAAAAAAAAATAAAACTCTTTAAAAAAAATAAAAGATATACATTCTACAATCTTTTATTGAAGAACTGAAATCAATATGAAAAGTCAGTTCTTATTAACTTATAATACAACTAATGCAAGGATAATTTATGCTGCACTTTAACACAGACTTGCTCGAAAATAAACCTCAGTGAAAATGTTATGGCATTCTTTGAGTAACCTTGAAGAAGGCCATATCTATGCCTAGTCTCAACCAAAGACAGAGATAAAGCATACCATCTTCATCATGTTCATCATGCTGGCCTTCTGCTTCTGCATTTTCCTCACCATGTTCTTCTTGTTCATCATGGTGATCTTCTTCTCCTGCAACTCCTTCAACTACTTCAACCTGGCATGAAAGAGCATTATATCAAGTCACACATATTATGACCTACAACTTATTGTGCATATAAAACTGCCCTTTATGGATATTTTACATGTGTGCTTTTTATTATGTTCAAGAACTGCCAAACAGATTTTCCCAAAGCAAAGAGAAATGAAATGCACACAACAGGCCATACTGTTCTTTTAAGAGTCCAGGATACTTAGATGTCAACAGAACAATGTTTCTAGTATTTTATATTTCTGTGTACGAAATTAGATGTGTTTATGAAGCACAATTCTATAACTTTACAGGCAAAAGTGCACATGCTTACCAAATTCACATTATTCTAAACCAGTATTTGTTTTGAAATACATACAACATTGTGTATTGAAAATAATTATAATAACCTCTTCCACATCTGCTGACACAATATCATCTTGTTCTTCATCTCTGCCACGAACTGGCTGAGACTGACTGATCCGTCTTTGCTGTGGATTCCTAATGATATAGGAGGACTGTGATTGACTGGAACTGAGAAGAGAAGGGAGAAGAAAGCCTTTTTAAAAATACAAACATAAAGCAATACTCGTAAAAATAATTTTGATATCAAACATGAAACAGATCAATGGAGAAGATTTTCTGTGACTATTTTTATTGCCTGACTGACTTTATATGCCTGCCCAATCTCTGGGGAGTTAAAAAACTGGAAAACACCTTTTAGAAAATTAAAATCAACCCAAGCACTGTTGGAGTGCTTAGCAAACTTCTAATAAAAAACAAGATGGGCTCGTCGTCCCACAAATTCACTCTGTGTCCAGTGGAAGCACCAGGTCTTTAGTGCCATAGCAAAGGCCAGAAGGTTCGGAGGCTAGAAAGTTGGAGTCCTCCAAATCAAACAGGGGTATAATCATTTAATCTCCAAAGAATCTGCTTCTTCTGTTTAGATTACAAAAATTCACTGGTTCCCAAAATGGATTGGGGACTGTGAGCAAATTTGATAGTGAAAGAGTTGCAAATTATTTTTGATAACTGACAGGGTTCCAGTTATGTTCAATCTGATAAAGACATCATTTCCAAAAACTGGTGCCTGCTGAGTCCTCCCTCCAGTGCTCTCATCGTGAAACCACAATAAGAGAGCCAGAGCTGAAGGACTGTCCCAGTCCTCAATTGAACATCTGGGTGTATGTTAAACATCACTCAAACTGCATGTTTCTGTTTGATCCTCCTTTCCAAATAAGAACAAGGAAGCGGAACAAAAGAATGCTATTCTTTGATTTTCTCTCCTTTGCACACTTGGGAGTGTGGGAAAACAAAACCATGTTCTTCTTTCTCAAAAGATAAAAATGAACAAATAGAGAAGAAAACTTGTGGCACTTTTCTAAGCACTGGGTCTCTGGATAAGGTATCTTGGTGAAATCAACTCCAATGTAGCTTGGAAGAGTGGCAAGGGTCAATTAGGTTGGCAGGCTGTTCTACCAGGCAAGTTCTGAAAAGCCTTTTTGGATCCAGTTTTGGAGCTAAGGAAGCAGTATAAGTGAACAGCAACAACCATGGCCTGGGTTTCTTTTTTGCAGCAGTCATTAAGCAAACCAGTGGTTCACTATGGACCCGTTTTGCCAAAAACTGTATGAAAATGCCAGCTTTCAGCAAAACTGTCGTAAAATGCAGGTAGGTGATGGCAGGCGGCTGTGAACAACCCTAAATGTGTGCCAGTTGCCGAGTGCCCCATGTGGATTCATGTGACCAGGGGAAGCATTGGAACTGAGTCTTAAGCACCCCAGGGAAGCCCATCGTAATTTCAAGCAGTCACTAAGTGACAGGTCAAAAGTTGAGGATTACTTGTGGGATCCTCAGCTATGCTGTCCTTCTAAAATATATAGAAACTCATCATTTTGGATTCTTTTTATTTATATCACACTGGTGAACCAAGTCTTTTATTGGCTGCTTGTATGTGTTTATACAGGGTTTGGGGGGTGGGGTTGTCATTTGTTACTTTAAAGTAAACTCACCTGTACCAAAGACAACCTGACAAAGAGCATATGGCATTGCATTTAGAAGAATGTAATCATAATAAGCTACGTGCTGGACATTTACCTGCTGGACTGGTCAGAAGATGGCCGTGGAGGAAGAGGTTCTACTGAGAACAGCTCTTCACTGCCTTGCATGGCATCTATACTTGTGCTTGCCAATGTAAAAGGTGCTGTAGGACGTGCAATACCCATCCTAACTGGGATAATGAGGGACTCTGCTACATTGCATAATTCCTCTACAGCATAAGGTAATAAAGCTTGGAATACACGCTTACATTTTCCAATCGGCTGCGGAATAAAGTTGCTGGAAAAGAATTGGGAAAGGGAAAATGAAGGAGTCTTAATTCCAAAGGGACCAAAATATAAAAGATGCATAAATCGAGACTGTTCTTATTGAATGCTTTTGCTACCCATGTAATTACAGCAATTTCTCCTTACATTCAGTCCATGGTCAAGCTGTATCTCATCCCACAATGCTGCAAAAAAAAAAACTTTTGAAGAAAAAAATGTGTCAAAGTTCTGATCAGGTCTCAGAACTACTGAACTGTTCTCACATTATCCAGAATTAATTAGTATCCAGCATTCTGTTTCCCAAATTAGTCATTTCTCTTGTTCTAATTAAATAAACTTCTCCCTTCTTAAATTCTGGCTTCCTGCTTACTCCAGTGTGATTCCTCATCCTTATTTAAATCTCTTTATGACTTTGCTCCATATCTCCTTTTCTGCATTGCTATATCTTGATAGATCACTCAATTATGTCTTTTGCTTCTCCAAATCCATGATTCTTCCTCACAACAATCCTTAATTACTCCCTTGCTGTATCCAATATGCTAGTATATCATTATCTTGCTGTTATCTTTCAAACTCTTGCAAAAATCCACCTGTGACACATTTTGCAAAATTGTTGTTATTTTGTTAGTAGATAAATCTAGGAATATAGAACTAAAATAATTCCTTATTCTTTACCCAATTACCCTTGTCTATTTTTCTTCAATAGTAAACTTGGTCCCAGGAACCTATCTATCCGACTATGTGATCCCCATGAAAAATGAAAAGCAGTAAGAATAGCAAAACATTTAAATAAAATATGTCTTCCTGTCTCAATTCAATCCTACGGAGCAGTTTGTTCAGCTCTTGTTAAAAAGATGGATAGTTTCTCCAATGCACGTACCCACAGATCTGACAAGTATAAAAGGACCAACAAAGTATATTTTAAACAATAAACAAATAAATAAATAAATAAAGTAGAAGACATGATGCTGAATTATTTCTGCCAATAAACACGTCAATAGTCTTTAAAATAGTAATGATCAGAGGCATAATATGCTACATTTCCATCTAATTTATAAAATCAAAATAGCTGTCAAGCAGACAGCTTAAAGCTAATGGAAATGACTATTATATTCTCTTAATTGCTCCCATTTTGACAAAAGCTAGTGAGTCACAAGTTTTCCATGTGAAAGGGACATCTATTTACAACAAAACATAGATGGCCGTTCTCTGTTCTTCTTTTATACTGAACTGGAGCTTGAGGTTCATATAAAAAAGCCTACATGAATGTATACATAATTTTAAAATACAGTGGCAGTTCTTACCCCAATGTTAATTTAAGTAAAAAAAAAATTAAAAAAAGAACTTACTTTTTCTTTTTTGAGGAAGCCATTTCCACACTAAGAATTACAAAAACTCTAGCTACCGAACGCAGAAACCGCATTGTAACAGAAATTGCTTCTTCTCTGCGACCTGGAGTGTACTTGTTTTGCAATTCTTTGACAAGTGTCCCCAGCAAAGTATCTAAAAGCTAAAGAAAACAACTGTCACACCACAGCTTACATTTGCAAATTATTATATGATCTTTTAATTGAAAAATTGGTACCATGCATACCAAAAGAAAAAAGAAACATACGCCTTACCAAAATATCTGCTGTACATTTCACAATGAGACAGTGTGTAAAACAATCCAGCCGAATAGTACCACTCTGCTGATTAAGATAAACTTGTTCTTCAGGCAAAAGGTGACCAATTCTACTGCTTGCACTAAGACTTGGAAAAAAGCAAAAGGAGAGAAAAAGAGAATAAAATGTGGTTGCACGTTTACAACACAAAGCAAAATTTTCAAAGTAACTGAAACATGGTATCTATACACACGGGTCTTTGTTCTCCTGTGAGCCAAACATGATCATAGATTTCAAGGCATTCCAATCTTGTAAAACACGTTCCAAAGCAAGCTGTGCAAATCGTGGGGGTTCTAAATCATGATCAGGCATATCTGAATCTAAGATACAAATAGAAGAAGATTTCAGTAGGGTTTCCAGAAAGGAATATTCTTTGCCATAATTAGGTGAAGTTAGGTCAACAGGTTTGGGGGTCATAGAGGAATGGAAACTTACTGAGATGGCCACATTGTTAAATATTGCTACTTTTATTATAGTTTTTTAAGCTGTTTTTATTGTAAACCATCCAGAGTTACATTTGTGAAATAGTCAGCTATATGCTATAAATGGAAGAAATAAAAGTGCTTCCAGTTTGGTAAGCTTGCAAGTGTGAATTGAACTGCTCGGGAAATCAGGAAAGTTATATGGTTGGATCTGCTGCTACATCCTCTCACTTCCCTTCCGTTTTTATCTACTGTTTTGTTGAAAGAGAGTCTAGAAAAGCCACTATAAATTAATTTGAGAAACAATAAAAAATATTCCACTATTTTCTGTAAGAGGATGGCAAAAACATTAAATTGGTGGTAATAGCATTGTTTTGATGCCTTCCTGTCCCAAAGCAGGAAGAGCTTTCCCAATATGTTTGGGACTTAGAGACATCTATGGATAGGATACTTATTTTCTGGCTCATGTAGAATTTCTTTTGCATTTTGAGGCTTGGTGAATTAAAGAACAAAATGAATGCCCTAAATATTGCAGATGCTTATGTCTTCCATTTCACATCTTAAAAATGCCTCTGACCTCTCCAAATCAGAGGGCAATTTTGTCAATTTGGAGTGGACCCTCAAAAAAAACAGGTTCAGTTTACAGAAGTTGTATACTCCTAGACTAGAAAGAGGATGGGAGAAGGAAATATTAAGATCAGAATGGGAAGACAACTGTGGAAATACAACATAAAAATAGCTAAAGTTCATCCTAAGTAAGGCAGGAAAATAATGGAAAGAGAAGCCTAAGATAGCTAATATAATAGTATTTATATTAGATATTATTCCTCCTCTTACGTGTGCTGGGAGATCTTGACAGGGAAGACTATAGCAGAAAATTTTGTAAATCATTGAATGACCTACCTTCAGGGTTTGCAGTTTTACGATTACGATCTTCTCTAATTCTTGGCGGCCGGTATTGGCAATGCTCTACTGTTTGTCGCGCAACTGTCTGTACTAAGAACAGTAGAAGATGTTCCCCCCTAGAACACAAAGAGAGGTGTAAAAAAAAAAAGACTGCTCTAAATTTCCCAGATTACTTTTTCCCATTTGGAATAAACAGCCACTTGCCTACTATTTGGCATGGTGACAAGATTTGTAGTAGTAAGCAGCCGGAAAAGCAGATCAAGACGGGCAGATTTCTGTCCTGCAATTAATGTTTTGCACTTGCACTTCTCCCAACAATCACAGTATGCTGTAGGTGATGTGCGTTTAAGCCTGAAAGAGAGGAAATTTTAATTATGTTATGATCGATTTTCATATCAATATGAAATGTAGATCTAAAAATGTGAGCTTTATGGTCATGTATAAAAGAATGTACTAATTTAAGAGTAACAGTTAGGAAAAAGAGTAAATTGTCCCTTGCCTATGTACTTGTGAATACATAGCAAATGTTGCCGAGACGGAAAACTCAAACCCTTGTGTCTAAACAGAAAAGAGAGAGAGAGAGAAAGCAGGATCAGTTGACATCTGGATAGAAGACACTCAAGTCATACCATGCTGCATTTGATTGGAAAGTAGGAAAACATTTCAGAAAGTGGCCATGGCAAGCTACCACGCTGTTGCCAAGAAAAGAAAACAGCAAAGGCCATGTAGTCATTTAGAATTAATCTTGACTTGAGTGAATCTTCATCTTCTCACCTCAATAGAAATGGGCTCCACATCTTCAATTTCAACTTTTGTGTCTTAAACTCTTTTCAACTTTTCCATATATTAACAATATAAATACATAAGAACCATTTTGATCAGCAGATCACTAAACCTTATTGTGAGAGACCAGGGTGTCCAGAAAATGGCCAGTACTTGTGCTACTATTGCCCTGCCTCTTTCAGCCCTCTCCCCAGCCAGCACAACATCACTGGATATAAAAGCTGGACCAACAGCTGGGTGTGGAGGGTCTGTGTTTGTGTATGGATGTAAAGCAGCTTGTCGTAGCCTAAAACACCTAGAAAGAAGTAATTTTCTCTAGCAAAACTTAACAGAAGCAGTAGTTGGAATAGCAGGAGTAGGAGTAGAAATGGCAGCGGGGAATAGTGGAATAGTGATGAGTAGTGGTGAGTGAATAACTGTGTGGTGATGGCTCTTTTGTGTTTATAGCCCACTAAAATGGGTGTAGTTATAGAATCTGTGATATTCATTGAAGTAAACATAAACATACTTGCAATCGTGGCCTTTATGGCACACTCGTGCACATTCTGTGCAACAGCACAGAGATTCCAGTAAACCACATGTTCGGCATTCAAATATATCCTGAAATGGGAGGAAAACCACATTTTAGAAAAAGTAAAATTAGCACCCTTCTCCCCTCTCTCTACATATAGATATCGGAAGTAAGCTGGATGTTTGGCGTAAATTATGACTTGCTTTTCTCATTTGCAGCAGTGACTACTTTAAGGATATTAAAAATTCCAGACACATTTTCTGAAACTGTGCTAATTTTCAGCACTGTTTACTTTCTTTTTTTGCAATAATTTTATTCCATTTAAAAAGGCATTACAATTAAAAAGGCAAAAGTTAACACGAACTAAAAACGTAAAAGGAAAAAGAAAAATTGTAGAAAAGAATAAAGCCCCAGAAAAAATAGAAAAAAAGGAACAAATAAGAATATAGTAAAGAAAAAAACATATAAAGAAGCAACTTTCCCCTTCATCACAGCAAGTATAAAACAATTTTAATAACATCCCTTAAATTTCACCTAAAATACAACAAAATAATTCTTCTTCCCATGTCTCATTTCTTATTTATAAACAAAACTGTAAACAAAACTATTATTCTGTTAGCAAAATTCCATTAAGGATTGCCAGAGATAGCAAGCTATCTATTTTAACCTTGATGAAGTAACCAACTTCAGGTTACTTCCCTTTACTTTTTAACAATCTGGATTTTTAATCTGTTTAAATATATCCTAGAACTAGATTTTTTTTTCTTTTATGTCTTTTCTTTTCACAATTTCACAAAAAATCCATATAGGAATTTTATCCAAGTCTCTCTACTGGTGTATTATTTGTATGTCCCTTTTCATTATTAAACATCAACTGAGCACTGTTTCCTTTCTCAATGTTACCCAAGATCAGATTTTTAATTTAGCACACAAATATTAAGGCAGGGTAACATCTAAGTTAACATCTTCTTGCTTATCAATGGCTAATATCTTCTTGCTTATCAATGGCTTAATACTGAATTACTCATAGTTTTAACGGAAACAAATTAAACATAAATTAATGAATTTATTGCAAGAATAATTACATCTGGACTGAGATTTCAAAAGGAACCAAGTTCAACTGTTTTAGTCTGCATGGAAAATGGAAAAGAAAGAAAGCAATAGTAAAACAAATGTGGATTTTTAAAAAATAAATTATAAACTTGGGGAAATAAAAATGTTTAACCTGGCAACAAAAAACAAATGAGAGAAATGCTAACCAAGACTCCCTAAATTTACCTGGTTTATATGTTCTGCACCAGTCCATGTGAAACTACAAGTATCGTTGCAACACAAAACATACAAAGGAGAATCATCTGGATTTGTGCCAGTTGGACAAACCATTCCCATAAACACATCTTCTTCTTTTTCACTTGACATTGCCTCTGCTTTAAAAAGAAGGAGCAGAAAGAGGGGAGGTTCCAAATTAAACATCAGAACTAAAGGTTTAAAAACCTTAACACTCAGAAGTTCTGCAATAGTGAAAAGGAAACACTGGTTTACTTCAGTTACATATTATGCAATATTTATACTAAATTCTTCCTAGAAATAGGTTGTCATCTGACTATTTAGCTTTATTGAGAGGAACTGCTATACACTCTCCTTTAATAACTACCTGAAACTGTTTTAAGTCAACAAGAAAAAATGGCAGTAAGTAATGAAAACAGTTTTTTTCTTTATTCAATCATGTCCGATTCTCAGAGGTTATCTAGACGATTCCCTGAAGTTTTCTTGGCAAATTTTTCAGAAATGGTTTGCCATTGCCTCCTTCTTAGGGCTGAGAGAAAGGGATTGACCCAAGGTCACCTAAATGACTTCATCCCCAAGGCAGGGCTAGAACTCACAGTCTCCCAGTTTCTAGCTTGATGCCTTAACCACTCCACAACCTGGGACTCAATTAAAATATGATCCACTACATAAATGGTAAAGAAATAAATTTTCTAAGAAAATTCCTTCAACTGAATTAATCCAACTACACAGAAGGGAATAATCCATGTAATATAGACAAGTAACAAGAAAACTGAAATCTTCTATTCATTCTATATTATAAAATGTGTCAAACTTCCCCCCAAAAAAAATCCTAAATCATTAGCATTTTTTTTAAAAAAATGTCCATACCTTTCGCAACTTTCTGTGCAGTTTCTAAAATAGTAATTGCAGCAGGATATGCTCTGCCACTGACTGCAGACATAAATGGTGTCATTCCCCTTGCATCCCTACAAGTAAAAATATAGCCATGTCATTTTCCAATTAAAATATCTTCAGGAAAGATTTTTTAAAAAAATAATCACTGTAAAGACATTAAAAAACAGCACACATTTTATTTGAGTTCTGATTTTCAAAAATACATAGGGGAATATGAGGACAGATAATTTAACCTAGCTGCTTGATTGAAAAAGCAGGACTAAAACCAAATACTGACTCTCTCAAGAGTAGAAAGCCAATGCAGAGGACCCTTACTTGGCTGATAGCAGTTCCCGGAGATATGGCTGTAAAACAACACTGTCACACAACAATTTCAGTATGAAATGTGCATTGGCCTTCCTGTCTTTTGATTCCACTACAGAAGGTTCTGTAGAAGGACCTACAAATGAGAAAACATGGATGAAAACCACAATTTAAAAGATGCTTTCTTGCTGTGACAATTATGACTGACGTTGCAACTATACTTGAAATGTGATATGACAAAATTATCAGTATTAGTGGAAATAGAAGGACTGGAGATTTTATATTCTGAAACAACATTTTAACTGACAACGTATTTTAATGCATGCAAATTATTATGGAATATACTTGTAAGACTTACAGAAATACTTGCAAACAGCAGCTAGTACACTAGTAGAGTTATTTAGGTAAATACACCTACACAATCTGTTTGCAAAGACATATATTTAAGCATATCAAATAATGTTCTCTCACCTGGTATGGTAGAAGTGCTTGGTCCTTGGCCAGTGCCAGTTGTTGCTGTGGTAAGAGATCCCACAGCAGGAGCCAGGATAAAATCAATGTCACCATCTTTAGCAAACAGAATAGCAGGATGTACATCAACAAATAAAATACATTCCAACATGAACAACACCCCCATATTCATTAAAAAAAAATCACTGCTTAAATTTTCTTCTAGTCAAAGGTTATTCAATAAGTCTAAAAGTAACTAGCAAACAGCAAGCAACAAGCCCAAAATGAGCAACAATTGCTATAAACATCCATGTGGTAATTTCACTTCATTAAATACTGCATACAGTCAAATAGGTTATATTATATACCTATTATACTTTTTAATACTAGGTATATATGTCTTTCATTTACATGACACTTGCTATAGGGTTCCTCTGGCATACCATTAACATTTGTTTGGAATCTGCAATTATGCAGAGGAATATCTCAGGATCTTACCAGGATCCATTGCTGGAGGATCAGGAACCCAGCTTGGAGGGGCTATGGGAGGAGAAACAGGATCCTGATGGTCACTTGATGAAGCTCCAGCTTCATGTCTGCCCAAACCCGCTGCTCTCAAAGATCGTCTCATCATTTCTCTCAGTCGCAAACTAACAATAAAAAGGAAGTCATAAATAATGGTGCATTTTTAGAAAAAATATATATAATTTTATCAAAATTGCCTGCTAAGCTGGTAAATTGTTCTCAGTTCATACTTCTGTCATCAAGTAAAACTATCCATCCCTCTTGGCTTTCATTAGGATCTCCTTCCAACTGCTTTTGAAATTTCTAAGTATCAGCTCTCCCCAGTGAATCCTACTTTTATATTACATGTCCAAAATATATGTTATTTTCATTATAGCTTCCACTGAGCAATCAAACCTGATTTCGCTTAATCTGAAATGTGGCAGTTTTCTTGTCATCCACATTACATTACTCAATAATAATATTAATTATTAAAAACAACAATTTTCTCCAACATCACAATTCAAAGGTCCCAAATGTGTTTTGTTTTGTTTTCCAAAAGGCAACTGGACTTTCTTGATGTCTTTTTTGAAAACATTTCACTTCTCAAGAAGCTTATTCAGTGGAGAAAGTAAGCATGTTTGGAAGAGTTAGTAGTAAAAGAAACCTGGGCCATCAAAGAACATGGTGGCTGGACAGCATCAAAGCTGACAACAGCCAGAACATAGGAAAATTCAAAGAAGTAGTGGAAGATGTGGAGCGACCTGGCCCATAGAACTGTTAAAAGTAAGACTCAACTGAAAGGATAACATTATCATCACCACTAACCTACCTTCTACTGCTGGAGGAACCTGCACGATTTCCTGGTCCGTTACTTGACACCACTGAAATAGCGTTTGCAATAGCTTCAACCGCAGATAATCTTTCAGCAAACGTATTCCTTTCTGAGCGCTCTGCTTCTGAAGCATAAATAAGAACCTTGACAAAACTGTTGCTATTATGGCTAAAACATTGCTCTTTCAGATGTTTTGTCATTATTATATAAATGTCCTAATTTGAAATCAATACAATAGCATATTAATATCAAATATTTACTCAAATGCAAAATAATGAGAGGAATAAAAGTTTACTTAATAAAGTTTCAAAGGATCAGAAGGTTAGGGTAATTTAAATCATAGAAAGTATCTGCATGTTAAATAATTTATAGTCAACTAATGGCCATCAAGGCAACTTAAGCTCTTTTGTGGCACATTCAGTAAATGTGAGTTTCAATCTCTTAGCAATGTAATGATGCATTCGGAGGTCACAATGTTCACAGACTCAAATATAGCTTACAGGGCATTTAAAGCAGCGCTGGGTAACATTTGCAGCAAGTAGCTGATATCATCATCATCATCATCATTATTTTGAGTCTGCTTTTGCATGAAAGTTTAAGAAATGAAAGTGCAAATAATCTCCCAGTAGCCTAAGGCAGCCATTTTGTTATTTCAACAAAACAACCCCCACCCACCCAAAAAAAAAAACCCCACCCCATAGATGATATATCATTGGAAATCAGAAGTTTCGCCACTAAATTTTGGTGATGCAGTTAAGAGGTCACAAGCAACTCTTAAGTTGCCTATCATTGATTTAGCGAATGGGGACCAAAATTAGCTTTCTTTCTCCTTTACTCTACAGCTGTCAAGTGCCAGCAAAATCAGGAGGTCTAGACAGTTCAAATGGGTATAAAGATTTATCCTCTGTAATTTCCAGGAAATTACATGCTTGTATTAAGGAGGTGACTCTGTTGATCCAGTGAAAAAATGCAGCTTAAATAGATACCAACAATTGTGGCATGCAGGTCCATGCTGCTCTGAAACCAATTTTTGGCTTTAAAACTAAAGTGCTTCATGTCACTGTGTCCACTTTTACCTCCCCGGGTAGTTGTGCTTTTGAATCTCAAAGACTCTCAAAGTGACTAATTTGTCTATACATGTACAAAGCTATTTCAAGATTGATTTCTGAATAACAGTGGGCCCTTCTTTCAACAATGTGCAGAAGAATTTGCATCAGATTGTTAAGTTTACCTTCTTCCTCTTTAGTTTCTTTATTACTGGTTGGAAAGCACACAGACACACAAGCATGCAGAATATTTCTATTTCCGTCACATCGATGGCCAAGGAATGTCTGTAGCATTTGTGGATTCTGATCCAAGACAACAGCTTGCTCGAGGTTCATAAGATACTGTCTGCAGGACTCATAGTCACATCGCAGAATATGTTGCATTAAAGTTTGCTTCTGTACCCAAAAAAAACCAGGCACCATTACTCAGTATATTTCTTTAAACTATTTTGCTGTTCTGAATTCCATGAAAAGGGATTAGCCAGAAATACAGTTAATAAAAGTTTAATGTTGCATTTCATAAATTAATTAATTTTACCAGTAATGATTTCAGTCAAAAGTGCATGATCTATAAAGTAATATGAAAGCTAGTAAATTTTGGCCCTTTGAAATCTACCTGCTCGAAATGGTAAGTAATATAATGTACATTTAAAATCTCTGATTGTAGCCAAATGCTTGCTGACGAGAAAGGAGATAAAATGTTTGTTTTAATTTTCAGTATATAAAATACCAAAGCAGAACAAACTGCAATTACCAGACTGTATTTTTGAAGATTCTAGCTTTAACTTTATATGGTAATGATTACTTAAATTGTACAACTCTTCAGAAATCAACTATATAACTTTGAAAAAGAGCTTTAGTTTAATCAAAGTATTTGTACTATAGCAGAAATCTATATTTAAGAATATCTACAAAACACTGAATGCAAACCAAGTGAGTAAATTACTAAAAGATACATCTCTAACTTTGCTTGATATATTTAATTATTTATTTAGCATATGGCACGTTCAATATATTTAATTACCTCAACAGCCATTATGATGATAGCAGCTTTCTTTTTAATAGTTGAATTAGCAGGAATATTTGTTAAAGAATGTACTCCCATTCCCAGACTGCTAATAGGAGGGAGATCAAGCCAATCAGGATCTCTTATTCCACCCATACAATCTTTTGCCATTGGATATATAGTGCCATTTCCATCTCTAAGAATGATTGGTGATTCCTATGTAAGAAGCAAAATGTCATGACATACAAAATTCTAGTAATTTTTCCTTGTTTCAGTTAATACTTTACAAAAAAGTTTACATTCCTCATCTACCAGCTATTCTTCTTGGTTGAATATTTTTGCTTTCTTGCCTATTTTAACAACAGGACAAATGTGGCCTCCAGCAGTGCATCGTCTCCTGAAGTAAACCCAGCTCAACTCATCTTAGACACAACCCCTTTGACTTCAACGCAATCACAAACTTAAGGGCAATTGTTATAAATATGCAAAATGTTTCAAATGAAAAATATTTCGAGCTGCAATACTCTGTGTTTCAAATATGTCATTCCAACTTAAATAAGTGAATAATCCCATTTGTATAAAAGATTATATATGCACACATTTTACTATTTCATCCAGTAATATAGATATCACAATATCACAAATTTTAGGAATGATGGCAATGATTGTTCCTATTTAGTGTGGGGATTGTATATTCACCATTGAAATAGTTCCAAATGTCACAGAAGAGGAGGGGACTTCCCAACATTCCCCCGCCTCAACCACTAAACTGTGCCATAGGCTTAGACAAACCCTCTCGATAGTATTAAATATTTGTAACTTTCTTTCCTTTCCCATTCCTTGCATTCCAAATATAGAGAACAATTATGCACCCTGTATATGGATAGAGAATATTGACAGCTTTCCTATAAAGACATAGTTCAAAATATTTCAAGTTTGCACTAAAGCCCCTTTCTAAATATTCAGAATAAAAACAAACCTGTCCAGCAGTGAAAATAGCAACACTTCTCTCATTCTGCCCAAGGAAAGCAAGGCTGCTAGTGGGAAAATTATTTTCCTGTTCTGCTTTTCCAGTTGCTAGATCAAAAATGCAATATCTAACCCAATTTCCAGTCTTAAGGACAGCATGGACTCCTAAAAAGTGAAAAAAATGCTACTTTAACATATCTATATATTACTTAAAATCTTGTTCCTGTAACCTTTAACTGGGCAAAACAGTTCATAATAGGCAACAATTTTTGAACCAAGGTACCTCAAATGGCCTAATTTACAGAATGAATCCAAAATCCAGGACCTACAACTCCTATGGAATTAAAACTTGGTAAAATTTATGAAATATTTTATGACCTAAAATTTAAAACAATTTATAGCATAATATAAAATGTCATAAAGAATTTCCTCTGTTGATGTTTGATTGTGCTATCCAGTGATGGCAACCTTTTTGGCACTGGGTGCCCAAAGCACACGCATGCAAATCCCCAAAATGCAATACGCACACATTCCCTGTGCATGTGCCCTGTCCTCTCATGGATGCGCATGCATCCCCCATGCATGCACGGGTGCCCCCATGCTTAATGTGCGTCCCCATGCCCCTCCCCCACGTAATGTGCAGCAGAGATCCAAAGACCAGCTGGCTGGTGAGAGGTGCATGCACAGTGGAGCTGAGCTGGGGCGACAGCTCGCATGCCCACAGAGAGGGCTCTGCGTGCCACCTCGAGCATGCGTGCCATAGGTTCGCCATCACAGTGCTGTACAGTTCAGCATGGGCTATTTGTAAAATAGATACATCTCTGAATATGTCATAACTTTTGCAGTGAAGAAATTCTGTCTTTTTTATGGCATTGAGGGTAAGGAAATATCTCTGAAAGGATGACCCAAAGGGTCACAGATTGTCTATTATTAAACTATAGATAAGCCAAGAAAGTGAGGAAGAAAAAAGTTCACACCTACCTTTCGAATCTACATTAACTGCCAGAATTTCTGTTTTTTCTGGAATACATAGTTTTTTAGGAGTTCTCTGAAAACAATCTGGAACTTTTGGCGTCCCACCAGTTTTTACCACCTATAACAAATAGACTCTAATTCAGTTAACTTGTATCTAATCATTTCTCTTATTCAGAATGTAATGAGATTCTTCTGGAGTCTCAGCCAAGCTATTTTTTCTTGCATAGTGACAAATAGGGTATCATGGTGCTAGAAATTAATTCCTTCTCTCCATTCATTGTCCCTGACATTTACTCAACACAATGGGGATTGTTTGAAGTTGTTCTGGCTAAAAATATTAATTTATCATTCATCATTAGATATATTCTTTTTATTGTAATCTAACAAAATATCCATTATTATATCCTATATATCGCAGGTGTCAAACTCACGACGTCACGTTGCCATCACGTTTTGTGATGTTTTCCCCCTTTGCAGAACTGGGGTGGCATGGCCTGTGCATGACTCATCCGGCCAGCTGGCTGCCAGTTTGACACCCCTGCTATATATATTAACTAAAAGCAAGTTATATTTTTTTCTGCTTATTCTGAATTTACTGCAGTTTTATAAATGGTCCCAGGTTTTTGTTTAAAAGATAGAATTTGAGTAATTCTAAAATCTCATTTATATCATAGTTAGCTGATTTTAAAAAATAATAATAATAATCAAGGTTCATGAAATATAAGGTTTCACATTATCAATTCTTCAGTCCCTTCTATTATCTGCTCATTGCTGCATCTTCTATAGCCGACATCTTTTTAAAGATAATTAGAAAATGATAACTTGTAGTCCTTAGCACCAAATTGCTAATCATTTACACTGTCATGTTTTCCCATTACTACACATACTTGTAGTTCATCTATTCGGAGCAATCTGCAATCTTGAAGAAGAGAAGAAGGATCAGGATCTAAACCAGTGCTGCTTGCACAATTTGCAGTAGTAGACGTCCCCGGAAATTTTACAGCAACATAAGCACCATCCACTTTTAATACCTAGAACAAAAGTATGTAAATAGAATAAAATGAAAGATATTAATGAAGCTGAAAACTTAAGTTTTAAAATATACTAAAGATATTAAAAGGTTTAAGAAATATAGTTAAATAAAACTTGAGTCAATACCTTTAATGTCAGAGATGTTGCCTACCTTATTTGTGAAGCAGAAGGTCCCAGACACAGTTCTTCTACCAGATGCATACCACAATATTGTAATACATAATTTTGTTTTGCTAAGGAACATGCACTCGAAATAACACAGCACAGTGGTATCATAATCTGTTTTTGCTGAAGAAGTCCATGTTCAGTTTAAACAAATCTTCCAGCCTCACTAAAAGCTTCTACGCTCCCAGGATTGCTCTGGGCCACCATTTTAGTGTTTTATCAGAACATAATGTAAAAAAATCTAGTATCTTACTTCACACAAAGAATCTTTCTTAATTTGTAACATAGCATGTTATCTAATATTTCACTTACAGAATACTAAAGAGCTTTGAAAATTGACAAATAATTGCCTAGATTAATAGTTTAAATATATTTTATTTTTATGCTGCCTTTAAAGTAGTACGAAACCAAAAAGCATTCCCCACTCCCAACACATTAAAACTGCAATTACCTAACTAAAACTGTCATGTTGAAATATTATATGCTCAAAATGCATCAGCTATTTTGAAGAGATATATTCTAATTAAGTGGCTTACAATAGCTACATCACGTATAAACCTTATTGCATATAAGAATATCTATGCAACACTAACCAACAGCTCTAGTTTAGCAGAGTAACTAGAGGAAAAATATTTATCTATAATAGATAATATCCTGCAGCAGAGAAGCAGCTTGCAATGCATTTTGTTTTGATTAAGCCCATGCAAAATAGGCAGCATCTAGTTCAAAAATATTTGTACACATCTCTATTTCAGAGTGTTTACTGTAACAAATTTTGATGTAATTTAAAAAAGCAGAAAACCAATTCGCAAAAGTAAACAAAAATGGAATTTGTTTTATACGAACCTTCCCAACAGGAACATTTTTAACATCTTCCACAAATACAACTTCTCTAAGGGACCACTGTTCCTCATTCACTTTCTCTTCTTCTTTAGGAGCTGGCGTAGATCTTCGCCGTTCTTAAATAAGCACAAAGAAATGGGGGGTGGGGGTTTAAAATAAGTTTGATCTTAGAAAATCTGCATATGGCTGCAATGTAACATATATTTATATTATTTATATATAATTATATTATAACCGGCAATATTCATAAAAATATGAAGTAATAAATAAAAGTAAACTTTCTCAAAGCACTTTCATCTATTAAATATTTTATTGATCTCTAAATCTATTCTTAAAAGGTTGGCTGTAATTTGGACCTAACAATAAAGCAGAACTGATGAGAATTCTAGCTTGTTGTTTACAAGCGGCATAAACCTGGATCTTAACATTTACAGGAGTTCCATTTCAGGTTAACAACCACAGATAAAGAAACCACAGATGAAAAAAGTATTTTATACATGTGTGAAAGCCCACACAACATTCTGCAATGTGTGAAATACTTCCCCCTCCACAATGTCTTCTAAGTCAAACAGTTTGGCAACAACCTTCATTGCAGATAAAAAGGTCTTCTCTATATTTAACCCACCAGAGATCTGTAAAGCCATTAATACTGGAAGGACAACTAGGCCATTTGTATACTTGTTACTCAACTGCCACTGTTCAAAATTTCCCACCAGTGGCAACATTACAGTAACTAGAAACAGCTGAAGAACAAGTTTCCCGCAGAGTTAAATCAATCTGACAATAGCCTAATAATGTGTTCTACGTGTCTGATATGGAATTCACACTGCTGGGATGAATTAGTAACTCCCACTGGCTGGAGATTGCAAGGGGAGCAATTGGGCCATGTGCTACCTATAAGCAACAGGCAGAATTCAGAGCAATTGTGTCTTGATACTATATTCAAATATAGTCAATATAATGAAGAAAATATGAAAACATCAGTGATTAAAAGGAATAAAAACTATAAATTTATCAAAAGTTTGGCATTTTCCAAATAACTGTTTTAAGATTTTAATTATTTAGATGTTAATTATGGATAAATTACTACAACTGGAAAATTGGTGACAATGCAATTATGAACTATTTCCTTCCATGTAACTTACTATATGGCATTGATGCACTGCTTGCTATTGAAGACGCATCACTGCAGGTAGAGGCTGGAGAAGGCGGTGGGCCCATTTCAGTTTTCACTGGTTCCTGCTTACTTTCAGGCCTAAGATTTCAAGGAAAGAAATAATTCATGTACTTTGAGTCAGTCAGGCTTAGAATTCATATTTTTACTCTGGAATTGCCATTTCATTGTTTCTTGTCCCGTTTACATTATTTCTAATTTTTCTCATAAATTCATTATAAAGATTGGTGAAAACTTTGGACATACTTATTCATTTTTCTAGTATCTTTAGATAGTAAGCATTGTTAATATCACATTTTAAAAACTCTTTAAAATGTACAAATTAAAAAAATGTCCTTAGTGAAAACTGGAATTGAAATAAAAACTCAAAAGCCCTGAAAATTATGCATTATTCAAGGCTGTTTACCTAACTGCTTTTATCCATTATTTGCTATAGCCCTCAGAGAAATATTTAAGAGTATATATTATAATCAAACAGAATTCCATGTAGGTCAAAAATGTTAGCAGACTGAGATCCATAATTCAATGTTTCTCGAAGATTTTCACCCATGACCAAGAAGTTCCTCACAATATTTTAGAGCACGTACTTTGTCTCTGTAGTTTTATTAGCTTTCTCCATGTTCTTTAAACTTTCTGGTGATCGAAGCTGAAATCTACAGCTATCATTCATATTCCAAACAGACTCCATTAAAACACCAACTTTAGGAATTCCAGCACTAATTGAAAAGGCCACTGCACCAGCATGATAGAGAGGATTATTCCTCAAACACACCTAAAATAAAGAGATAATGAACTAGTTATAGTAAATTAAACAGCAAAAAATCAGAAGGAAAAACTGTATTTTATAGATAAAAAGGTGATACTGAAATACACATGAATGTTTAAATGTAAAATAATCAGGACACAGTTTCCTAACAGTAAGACCATCAGCATGCTTAAAACTATAGCTCAGTCAGTGATTAAGGAGAAAACAAAGGCAGAGAAACAAATATAATATTTACCAGGCACAGCACATACTATGGATATCAGAAATTTTGTCAGTTCAGAAAACAAGGTGCTTCCACTTAAGAATTCCATTTAGAGATACAGTGATATTCTGCAACTCATTTGTAGTTCAATTTGTTCATTTTTTTAAAAAATAAGCTTGTACATACCTGAGTACCAACAGTGATATTTGGCATTGAAGATATACCAGCACTAGACTTGGGCTTTTTATTTTTGGCTCTAGCCTTTTCCAGCATCTTCTTCCTTTGGCTAAAAGGAACTACACCCCTAGGAAGAAAAATATTAGTGTTAATATGAAATCGGTGTAATAAAGTAGAGTAAGAAATTAAAACAAGATACAATAAAAGACAATATATCTAGCCAATAAAAGTTTTAAGACTTGGGAAGGTAAGATTATATCAGGCAGTTCCTAAAATTGTGGTTCTAATAGTTAACTGTTCACACTGAGTTAAGAATATGTACTTTATATATGAAATATGAAATATGAAATTTATGGAAAATATGTCAGTGGAGGCCAAGATTAGAAAATTAAGATATTTCATATATAAAAAGTAGACAGAATGTTTTCCCAGCAAGTTTCATCCACCACTCTGAAGTGTGCACACATGATTGTGTTGCTTAAATAGATCCCTATTTTTTACAGTCTTCTTCTATCTGATTATACTCCAAGTTAGTATATATCTCTTCTTGCCTACCACTGAAAGCTTCCATTAAGGTCTTTAGTTTTCCCAAAATCCTCTCTGGCTTTCATGGTTTTCTTTCCTTAACTATTTCTATGTCTTGGTTTAATAGCCAGCCTGCCCTTTGTTTCTTTCTGTCTTTCTCTTTTGCAATTATTTTTATTTATTTCTACCTTTCTCAGGCTCTCTCTCTCTCTCTCTCTTTTTGAAACTGTTTGTGACCTCATATTCAGGAATGTTTTTGGGGTTTTATCACATTGGAACCTGATCCTTTCTAGTCTTTTTTAGATTGATGTGAAATGTCTGTGATTAGTAGCAGATGGTCTGATCCTCAGTGAGCACCTGACAGCATTTTGTAGTTCTGCAGACAACTGTTCCATCTGTGGCTACGTAAGATACAATTATGTTTGATTATGATGCTGTTTATTTGGACATTTTGAATACAGCCATCTTCTCAGCTACTGAAATAAGTTAGCAACACACAGCCCAAATTTACTTCCAGAAATCTATTAGTCATTGTTGAGCACACTTGGGGATCCTAGTCTTGGTTTTTCAACATTTTTCAATACATGAGTCCAACTTTTGCATTAAATCCCAATAATTTAAAAGCATGTTTGGTGTTTGATCTATTATTACCTGTTGTAATCTTTAATGAAATTAATCAAGCACCTCTCTCTTTCTCTCTCACATGCAATAAATCTACTGTCTTTTAGATAAGTTGAGACTATAATTCCTAATATTCCATCTTCCTGATCAATAAAAATTAGAAATTTAGTGTAGGGAAAAAAATGGTTCCTAAACTGAAGGCAGCACTGATCTTTTCTTATTCTTTGTTACAATAGTGTTTTATTTCATTAATAGATACAAACAATTTTGGCATCTTTTTTATCATGTTTTCACCTACTGCTTTTCCAACAAAAAACCTCTTCAAACGTAAGTACGTAAGCTGATCAGCAGAGATTTTTTGTTCTTTGCAAACATACAAGTATATTTCAAACTTTGAATAGAAATATACACTTACCACCAATATAAATTATTCTCCAACTGAGCACAGGTATAAAGGGCACAACAATGCAGTGAAACTATCCGTTCTCCTTGAAGTTCTGAGTAGGTCTGTGCAGTATGTTCTAACTTAGAAGCTACAGAACTCAAAGTTTCATCTACCCAAGTAGCCACCTGAAAGGGGAAAAAATAGTTTCATTTCAAAATCTTATATTAACCAATAATTACTGGCAACGCTTTATACACAACATAAACTATCTGTTACCATCAAGTTTGAGATGAAATTTTAACAACAACAACAAAAAAAGAATTTTTCTGAATAATTTTACGAAGCAAGAGTTTTGGGGGGCATATTCAAGGCAGAAAAAGCCCAGCACGGTTTTTATTAACTTTCTATAGCTGCTTTTCCTTCATCTTTTTTTTGTTTGTTAAGGAAGTTTCTCTTTTACTTAACTATTTCTGTACCAATTATACAACTTCGGGTAGCTGACAACAATTAAAACCCTTAAATTTATTTTGCAATAAACTGATAAAATTAATAATTAAAATTTAATAACAATTTCATAAAAATTACTATTAGAATGATAAAAACTAATAAAAACAAGCAAATGAAAATGTTTTCTCAAATGTTTCATACCTTATTGTTTTCAGTAGCAACAGTTGCTCTAATGCTATTTGCAGAAAGAAGAATTATCTTCTCATTTGTCAATCCCAATGAACCTGCACGTGGATGATGTATTGATGGATTCTTTGGAAATAAAACCATCAGACAGTATGTTATGAACTCATCAATAAACTCCTAGCATTACTTTCCTGCCAAGGGTCAACTAAAAAGCAGATTTTGTCCCATCTCAATTTTATCTTCAAGAACCGCAGCACACTTTTTGCCATGAAAGTGATTTTCTTCTATTCAAGTAAGACAGAATTACAAATCAGAAAAGGTCAAGCAGCTCTTGCTAAAAATTCATTGTTATCACTGCTCCTCTTCTCATTATGCTGGATGCCAAATCACTCCACTTATTGCATAGTACTAGTACTAGATTTTGGTCACACTCTGATGTAATCATAGCACATTAGTTTTTATTAAACATATATTTGATACCATTAAATAGAATTGTTCACTAAGAAAATAAACAAATGGATCACTAAACAAATCACTCAAGGCACAAATGGCCAGACTGACATTATTATACTAGGGACACCTTATACAAGGATCTAACTTTTTGGAGACTATAAAGATGGAAAAGGTAAGAGGAAGGAAAGAAAAGAAGAGATCAAACGCAAGATGGATGGAATGAATTATAGCGGCAATGGGTACACCACTGGAGCATCTGAAATACCAAGCTGAGACAGATTATCATGGAGAAAATCTATGTGATCACCAAGAGTTACTATTAACTTGATGGCAGATAATGAATCAACCAAACAAATATAACTGTATGTACCTGTGTATTTCTGTATGGTTCAGATTCACTCCATTTCCACTGATAGAGCTCCCCTTTACTGCTCACTGCCACCAATTCAGAATACAGAGCACCAATAGAAATAAATTTCATTCCATCCTACAAAATCAGATAAGTTTAAATGTTCAACATTGTACACCTTGATGTTATCGCACAGGAATACCAAGATAAGAAATGTGTATCTGGTTAAATAAAAATTTGTCAATTTATGAAGACTGAAGTTGACCGATAAAAATCATACTTTGTAAAATCGGGAAAGACTTTTCTACACAGCTTTTTAGTCAATTGATTGCTCATAAACCTCATCCATATCAGAGTGGACTGAGGAAGTATCATTAATTAAGTATCATTAATTAAGTATCATTAATTACTACTTAATACAATTTTACCAAATTGCTTCCTTCCTGATAAGGTCAGTTTACATTGGGTAAATAAAAATGGAGAACGGTAAAATGAAGACAAAGGATTTTTGTCTTTCCTCTCAGTCTCAGGGAAAAACAATCCCATGCTGCCAAAGAAAAAAAAGACATGTAGAAAAACTGTTAAGAAAAATAATTAGTTAAGTTTCCAGAAGACATAGTATACCAGATGCCAAATTAAGGGTCCAGCCAAAACCAGTAGCATGCTACATTTAATCTGTTTAAGGCAATAGAGGTAGTCCTCAACTTACAACCACAATTGAAATATGAAACCTCAATATTGAACAAAACAGTTGTAAAGCGAGATGACTGGTTACAGTCATTAAAGAATCTCCCAGAGCATTAAATGGATGGAGCAAAAGAGCTGCCTGCAGAATTCAGCGCCCCAGCGTGCCGAAAGTAAATGCTCTGGCAGGCTACAGGGATGGAGCTGTGATTTTCAGGGTCTAAGCTCTGTTTCTTGACCCTACTGGAACAATTCATCTCTTCTCCATGCACAGAAGAAAACTGCTCTGATGGGCTGCAGAAATGGAGCTCAGATCTTTCAAATCTGACCTCCATTTCTGCAGCCCTTTGGAGGATTGCCGCCTACCTTAGCAGGCAGCTCTTTTTCTCTAGAAGGACTGACTGCCTGTGGATCTCAACTCCACATGGAAGCTGAGATCCACAGGCAGCGAAGTGCACACTCACCGAACTGGTTGTTACACAGGTTGAATTGCACCACTGCCTTTCACCGTCAAAAAGTGGGGAGGAAATCTCAGCTCCATGATAGTTTGCAACCTTCCCTGCTGGTTTCCCCACTGATTTTCTGGGTCAGAGAAGATTACTAATGGTGTTTACATACATGGTCATGGGTGCTTCGCAACTAGTTGTAAGTGTAAACAGGTTGTAAAACAGCAGACTCTGGTCACCTGACTGGGGAGGGGGGTGATTTACGATTGTTGGAAGTGCTTTATAGGCTATAAAGAAACCTATCTGTGGCAGTTGGAACTTTAAATGGCTGTTAAACAATTGGTTATAAGTTGAGGACTATCTGTAGGTGAGTTGTCCTGTCATTAAGGTCAATATTGTATGTATGTATGTATGTATGTATGTATGTATGGCTAGACCATTAATTAAAGATTAAGACCACATAAAGGTAACACAAGCAAATAGTGTATTTTCAGACTGTTGGAAAGAGAAGAAATGTAAATATATAGTTAACACATCTTATATATTAATTTTTAAAAAATCCAGTACCTTATCTGGCCACCACTGCAAATCTTCTCCTAGTGAGACTGGGCTTTGGACAGGTGTATTCTTCTTGTCAAGGTTTGGCTCTCCTTCTTTGCTTGTAGAGCCTCTTTCATTATCAAATGAGGCTCCATCAAGCCACCTTCGTTCACGCAAACGTAAAACGGACTCACGTTCACGCAACAGCTCAGAGTCTCTCTCTAAGGGAAGAAGGAGAACTGGTATGCAATTGGGTCACACCAGTGGGATAAAAGTAAGCCACTCTCTAGTAAAGACCCTTCAGGATGCAACTAACAGCAATTACAATCTATTATAAAATATAAACATCAAAAAGGCATGCAACACTCAAAATATTAACCCTTTCAAGCATATGTACTATTATTGCCAAAATCAGAATGATACTCAAAATCTATTTCAGACCCAGGAAGCTTCAAGCTACCTAAAATGAATTCATTTTTTTAATTATATCATTGGATATATAGAACAAGATAAAGTGTTCTTCAAAATTTGTAGTACCATATGCAAAGAGTATATTATGGGTGATGTATCAAACGGTACAAACAAAACAAAACCTAGTTTCAACTAAAAAGGATTTGAAGAGACTTTTAATCTAGCAAAAAAGGAGTGTTTATTAGAGAGTCTCAGCAGTTCCCCCACCACCACTTGAAAAGGTTAACACCCAATCCTATGGTGTTGTAAATTTGCTAATCCAACCCTTCAAACAAAATATATAGCACTTGATGTGATTTTTTTTTAAAGTTCAAGAATAAAGTTGATTAAAGGAAAATTTTGAAATCAGAAAAGTTATAGAAAGATTTTTTTTAAGGAAAATGTTCCTTACCAAAATGCTTTCCCTTCAATTGGCCTACAAATTGTCTAAAGCCAGTACGCCAGTTCTCTCATACAATTAAAATGTTAAGTCAGGTAATCAAACTAAATATCCAAGAGAATATATACATGGAAAATAAGGGTTTTTCATCTTAACATAGAAATAACCTTAGAAAGGAAAAGGGAAGGGATTTAAGAAAAATCAGAGGATGAATGTTTATACATGCACATAATGCATTTAAACTATATTACTCCTTATTTAATAACATTCTTAATCAAAACATGCCTCCGTTCTTTTGCCTTACTTCTTTACTTTGTTTTCTATCACTGTCACCTTATTCTCCACTTCCTTCAACAATTGGTTCAAAAATGAATGTCCATCTAGCTTTCTCATAACTTCTCTATTACTAATGTTTTGACATTTTTTTCCTCTTATTCAGACCTCATAGTTTAGTTGACTTCTAATGAGACTACAATGAGGAGAGTTAGGATGTGCGTGGCATGTATATAAGTCTAAGATTGTCCCCAAGACCTATGCATATATAGATAAGGCCTTTGGTTTTAATCTTCACTAGCATGAGTAAGCAACCCATTTCCCTTCAACTGTGATCTTCATAATTTCTGACTGTTTGCCCTTCTAGCTAGATTTTGTGGGAATTAATCTAAAACAAAGTAAAGAGACTTTGAGATGTCTACCATTTTAGAAGCTTCATAAATAGCACAATGAAGCCATATATGGTAATTTGGAAAATCACCTTATGTTCACAATGTACAGCAACCATAATACATTTTTAACTAACTTAACATAATGAACTAAAATATTTATGCATGTGAATACTATGAAAAATATTAAATGGGTAGAATGAAATTCAAGAATGGTTTGTAGCAGAGGTTGGATTAACAACTAATAAAATGCTCTGGACAAAGTACTAGTTCTTTTGAAGGAAGCACCAGATCCAGTATTGGATTTCATACATTTTCAAATCTTACTTATAATTTGTTTTTATGCAAAATATTCTGTAGCTGCTATTTCTAAAATGCAAAAAAATAATAATGACTAGGCTTAATATATTTTAAAGTGTCACTGATATTATATTTTTCAAAGAAATTATTAACTATCTGACTGATATATAACTTTCACTGCTACCCATCTGAACATAGGTAGGTTTTCTATATTTGCTATAAAATTATGCCTTCATATCAGAGAAGGCAGAAAATTCCCTATGTACCAACTAATTTTAACTTATTCTAAAGTAAACAAGTGATTTTCTGGGATGTTTCAGAAGAGAATAAGTTTTTAGGCCAAACCTCCATAAGTCTTTGTTTAAAAAATACTGGCTTCGGGCAGACAATTTTAAAAGCCTCATGCACATTTCATCTGTCAAGACATTTCAAACATAGTACTAGTAATTATTTTGTAACTTACTAGAATATTTTTGAAATGTTACAACTTAGAAGAAAGTTTTTAATTGTCTAAATTTAGAAAAGAAATTGCACACACAAATCTAAGACAGAAATCACCAGCATGTGCTATAACTAGTACTGCACAGCAATACTACTTATTTACAAAGAAAAAAAGGTGCAAAATTACCTCGGGACGAGCTTAGCCTGGAAAGTGATGAGCGCCGAAAGGATGGATAACCAAAGTAACTAATATCTTCTGAAAACATAGCATCAGCATCAATAATGACACTTGGGTGAGCAGAATGTATGTCAGCATCCAGAAGAGACATAAGATCCTCTATAAGAGGAGACAAGGATCTGAGGTAAATTATCAGCTACTTGAAAATAATCTAGAAAGACCATCACCACCATCACAAATCCACCAACAAAACTGATCTTTTCTTCCAATTCCCTAACATATAAACATTTTGCCTACTGCTCGCATTTCAATCAAACAAAATATCCTAGAATGCTAATCCAATGGTATGTACTGTATATCAACTGCCTACTTGCTGCTTCAAGCCATTAAGTCTAACCTCATCCTAAGAACTCAAGTATTAGACAAAGCTATGAACAGTTAAGCAATATAAAGAGAGACTAAATCGTTCCAGAAAACAGCATGTGAAATGCTTCCTTCAAAAGAAAAGAAAAAAGGAAGAAAGAACCTCTAATTTTATCTGAAACTAAGACAATTGTTACCTAAGCTGAAAAATGTCATTTTAATGGAGTCTACAGATGACTATGCAAAAATACATACACATATCTCCTGAAGAAAATATTTTATGAGACTACATTTATGGTATCAAGTTAACTGAACTATTGATAGGGCAGGAGAATGTCCCACTTTTGAATCACAATCTTGGCATAAAATCTCAGCTGTTGTTAGAACAAACAAATGCCCTTCTGGTAATAGCTTTTTTTTTCTGCCACTTTCTATTAAATTTAATTTCCAGCATGGTAAGAAATGCTGCCTAAACTGTCAGCAGGCACAGTTAAGTTTATCCAGTAAATCTCAAGCTTTATAAATTCAACACCTTGCATTTTAATAGACTCCCTAACAACTTGCCACACATAATCCACCTACAACAGACACTAGTTTATCCTTACTCACCTGTCGCTTTAATTCCATAGCCTCACTATGATGTCATGTCCAATTCTTTTATTTCCCATTTCTTTTCTACCATAACTGAATTCTTAGCTGTCAAGTACTATCTGTCTGACTCCTACAAATAATCCCACTGAGATCATTATTCCATTCAAATAATCTGACCTTGATTTTTACAGATCAATACATAATATAAATATGTATGTCCCCTATTTTCCCATGTCCATCATTATTGTATTTCTTCCCAGAAACCATGTCCTATTGCCCTATTTTAAGAAAACACTGGTTTATGCAATCCTTTCAGCGTCCATCCAAGAATTACACCACAATGGAGCAGTACCTCAATAACTTTCCACTTCTCCACCTTTGGTATCCTATAGGAAATATATTGCGTTTCTGAATTACAAACTACAAGTAGCAACTAAGAGTAGGAAGATTTGCTTTTAAATACATCTTAGTTACTTTTCCACATCTAATTAATGAAAAAATCAATTACTTTTAAAAAACAGGTTAGAGGTATGTGAAGTTTCACAAAAGAAGAAACTCTAACCATTAGCATTTGATTCAGAAAATTTCCCACATATTAACTAAATGAAAAAATTGGATAATTTCCAGCACCTTAGTTCCTTTCTTCCTAATTTAAGCTTCTGATTGGAGTACTGAATAATATAATTCAATTCCCTTTCCTACTGACCCTCCAAAGAAGTATTGGTTCTTGCTTTCCAGTAACTATTTAAAATGCTCAGTGAATCACATTAATACATCATATTTCACAGCTATTACTTTTCTTATGCATTCATGCTCGGAGTCTTATTTATCCATTTTGAAACTGCAAAGCAAAATACTACAGCAATATTGTAACTATCATCTTAACTGCTAAGCAGGGTAAGATTTAGTTAGCTAATGAGTGGGTACCTTGAAATATCAGAGTTGTAAACTAGACTAAGAAGTTGGGGCAGAAAAATCCTAGAAGGCAGCAATAACAAACTATTCTGTGTTGTTGCCAAGACAATTACATGATCATTTCCACAGAGTCACCAGTAATCAAATATGAGTTACAGCTTTTACTTTTACATGCATACAGAAAGGCAACCCACCAAATGTTTGCCCTCAATACTGTTAACAATATTGATAAATTATAATTATAATGTTCCTTTCTTATGAACTAAACATCTTCAGAGTTGTTGTGGATCTCCAGGCTATAAAGCACTGGATATAGTGTAGCAGAATAAGGTAACTCTGACAAGATGGTGTTACATTGATTCTAGGCTGGATTCAGGATCAAGATTACAACTTGTTCCGTGACATGCCTATATTCCTCCTTAAGTAACACATTTTCAGCCCAGGGGGGCTTTTAAATCCAGCACAGATGCTAGACAGCCATGTAACTATGGCAATTAGGTTTTTCATTCAGCTGATAAATCCTGAAGGAGGAAACCTAGATTTGGTTACTTGTGGGATGATAAGCTTAAGCAAGATTATAGTACACTCTACGTCGAACCATTGGGATGCTGCAGAAATTTCAGCTAGACTGGAATATAGAATCAAATATGCTAAAGGTTTTCTGTTTTTGTTTCCACATTACTCTAACACTGAAACTGCTTTACTATTTGCTAATTGCTTTGGGGTACACAACTTAGAATGTCTATTTCCACAGGGCCATGTGTGCATTCTTTGGTCATGTCACGCTCCACAAGACCGACAAGTTCAGGAAACAAGTACCATGTGACATTCTGAAAAAATTGTAATGTTAGTAGACTAACATAAAATAAATTTGAAAACTAAACTAAGTGATTCTCTCATACAATTTATATATAGTGTAATTAAGACAAAGTTAGTTACTCCTAGTCTTTCTCTCATATTTCTCCATTCCTTTTCTCTAATGGCCTTGTTTCCTCCCTTAACTGTCTTGCTCCTCTATCTGTTAGATATTCCATCAAAGATATCAACCCCACCACATCCAGCTGAAAATGCAAATCAATTTGTTTTGTCCATTGCAGATACATATTATAGAACTAACAATCAGACAATAGTACCTCTCCCCAGTATTACATTTTAGGGTAGTGTTTAAAATGTAGTTAGACATCTCTATATATTGTTTTTAATAATAGTGCAATGTATATATTTACTGTGTCTTTGTGCCCAGAGCACAAGAAGGTAAGTAGCATATAAATCTTTTAAATAAGCAAATGGAATTCATATTATTCACTTTAATAAAAACTAGACTATCATTCATATAATATATATTAATTCACTATAATCTAAAATGTTTACTACAATTTAATAAATAAACCAACCTTTTATTGCTTTCCTTTGTAATCTTACATATCTGGGCAAGACATTTCACTCTATAAAAAGGTTGTACAAATTTATGTTGAGAACTAATTAGTGATTCTATATTTTTATAAATTTTTAAGATGTATTCTTATAGTTTCCTTGAACTGTTGGCAAATTGAACTCTCACCAAGAACCTGGATAAGACATATATTGTATTCTTTCTTTACATTCATTCAAAATTTAAGCTTTTTCATATAATAGGTATAGATCTACCATTCAAATACAGGATTATTAAGAATCCAGATCAATTTCTCACTTCAACAGAAGAGAAATATGTAGCTGTGGAGTTCTTGGTGCTCTCTGAGCTTGGTTGTTTATTTGTAGAAATTTCATCACCTGACTAGGCAACATGATCAGTACTACTGAGTATGGAGATTGCTCCCTACTGTATATATACAGTAGTTATCTTAGCAATATTGGTGGAGGTATGGTTTTCTCCCTGGTAATTCCTTGATTGAGGTCTTGCTTTCTGCTTGACTGTTTGTCTGACGTGAGTCCCTGTTTATCTGAGTTCTGGTAGAAGGAGATGATGTGTTCTGATCTCTTTATTTTTTTAAGTTTTCTTAATTATTTACTTTTGTTAAATCTTCTCATTTTCTCACAACTCAAAAAATGAAAATATTGTCCTATTGGATAAAACAATAATCTTCTCTAAAAGGTTAGTTTTCCCTGATCTCGATCACTATGAAAATGTGATATATAGTCTTCCTTTTAACATCAAAATGAGACCAAGATTTCTCTTTTTGCAACGAATTCTGTCCATGCTCAGAAATTCAAGACACTGTTAAACAGGAAATATACAATAAACTAATTTAGAATGAGTTCATATTTTTACTTGAAATTCTCTGGATAACCGTTGCCCTCTATTTTTCTTCTTCCAAAATGAATTCCTCATTATATCTTTATATATGGCATTACCATTAAAAAAAATAAAATGTGCAGAACTGTATGACAGCATAGCTGCTCAGCTACTCCTGTGTTTTTAGGATTTTAGAAAGGGTTTTTTATTACATTTAGACTGAAGGGGAGAGTCACTAGCAAAGGGACTCAGACAAGTAATTTTCTCTTCCAGATCTGCAACTAGGAGCAATTCTAAATTTAATAAAACATGCTGAAAATGATTTTTTCTTCGTGATCTGAGAGGTATGTCCTGAATTCTACTTAGTGAAAACTAAAGAAAAAAGCACTGTAGGGTATATTACCTCTGCCTTATGCATTATTTAACATATGATATTCAAATGAAAAATCAAATTAATATCTCTGCACTAAAGTTGCTAAAGTGATATGATTTTGAAAGTCATTTGGTAACAAATAGAGTTATACTGTAGCATTGATTGCGAGTTTAAAATGTTCTGGAAAAGAAAATTGGTCAATTCAGCAGGAACAGAATTATACTATTGTATAAGACTAATCATAGATTAGATTTAAATTGCCCATAAATTTGACCCTTGAGGGGGGGGGGGTCAAACAAGCATTCAACTATCAAATAACTACTGCCTTAGAATTTAAACGTGTTTTAAATGATAATAAAATAGCTACTCTAAAGTTTTTTCTTAAATTACTATTTTGCCTCAGATGTGATACGCATTTGCTACTGAATACTGCAGTCAGAATTAAAATGTTTTGTATAAGCCAAACAAAATAACAGCTTGGCATAACCATAAAACAGAATTGTGGAAATGCTTATGAGAATCAGGAGAATCTTAACAATCAACTAGCAAGGCTTTTAACATTTGCTTTTAAAAGAGCAATTTATTTCATATAGCTGTATTGATTTTTTTTCCACACAAATATTTTCTGACATTGACACAGCTTTGGCAATTCTCTTATAGCAGGGAAGCTTTCAAACTACAAACATGGTTTTAATTTCTCATTCTCACTGTACTGATTGTAATGCTCCATTTTAAATGTCATATTTTATTTTACTACTATAAGGTGTCACATATTAAACAGAACAGTAAGGTATAAATTTAATTATCATCATTTTCACTATCAGCACCTTGTCAGTTAGGCTGACTTAGTTGCAGATTCATGTGTGAGTGAACATCTCTAACAAACTCTCTGTCACTAGTTTAGCCAAGTTTAGTGTGATGTGTAAATGTATATGTTATTAGTTTGTTATTAGCTTCATTCTCTGGCTTTTCCCAAAACCAGAATCCAGTGCTGACATGTCATGTTATCCCTGAGTAACATATTTCTTTCCCCACATTGTTTTCAAATATTATCAGCAGGTAACTCAAAGATGTGTTTATCATTACAGCAGCTATATTTATTTGTATAAGGATTTTTATTCCAATCTTCTAATTTTACACACTTAGGTGTAAAAAGAGTGGGCAACTATGGCTTTTTTTATGACCTGTGGACTTTGACCGGCTCAGAAATTATGGGATTTGAAGTCGACAAATTGCAAAGTGATCATAGTTGTCTACCCTGGCTGAGAAGAATATGTGAGTTGACATCAAGTATAAAAATCACTTTGACTTTCTTTTATTAAAATGAACAAAAACAGACTGAAAAACACCACTGCCAGTGTGAGCATATTAAACTACGAAGTGCTTTTTAATACTTCCTTTTTAAAACCAGCAGTCTATAAAATTCCATAAAAAAATTATGTGCAACCAAGGCATTAAATTATGTATCTCTACCATGAAATAATAAATTGCCTTAAATTAAGATCTGTTCTACCATTCAACTTGCTGAACTGCAGGACACCATACAAACCAAACTGGTCTTAAATACAGCTTATTAGCAGCATCAATAAGACCTATGGAATGCATTGCTGATTGTAAGATTGTTATTGAAAGTAATATAAAAGTGCCTTCCAGCTTCTTGTTTTAGTATAATCTATTTACTTCAACAATTTCTGTTTTAACAAAGGTCTGCCTTAGAAAGTAATTGTGAAGAAATAAACAAGATATAAAGATTCACTTTTTCATGCAGTGTGCTTTGTTAAAGTATTTATCTCTAAGACATACATAATCTGTGGCACAAAAACAATCATTAATTGTGGGTTTATTTATTATATCTCAATGCTGCCTTACTCCCAAACATTAATCTATGCAATAGTTACATGTTTTTGAACCAAGTTACTCAGGCTCTTTCTTGACTTTTTTTATTTGTAAACGTTAGAAACTTGTTTCAGTATGAATTGTTTAATAGAAACCTTTCAAAGTATACTGTAACTGTATCCATTGATACTCAAAATATGTACATTCTTATAACACAAAATTTCAAATTGAACAATAATACAGATGACCTCCAAAGTCCCTTACATTTCATGATTCTGTGTGGTGTCTTCCTGCACTAGGCAGTATTTTAGACTATATGATTCCTAAGGTTCCTTTCAACCCTCATATTTTACATATTCACTCCAGTAGTAAAAGTAATAAAAAAAACTGGCCTGATTTTGCCTTACCTATTCTTTTTTTTCTTTCTTCCAAAACACGAATATTTTTAGAAGAGAATGTTAATTATTTATAAATATTGCAGAATGAATACCTACAAAACTCTTATAAGAGCTTAAAATGATTTTTTTGAGAAAAATAAGAAAACATTTCCCACACAAACCTCCAGGAAGGTAGGATTCACTTGCTGTATCATCACCATCATCACCATCCTCATCATCACGACTCAACAAGTTGTTCACCGCAAGATTAACATCAAGATTCGTCCGTTGAAGCTCTCTGATAATTACACTTCTAGATTTTCCTTGTAAAACAACCTGTGCCTATACAAAACAGAATGCATACACACATTAAGCTGAGTACATGATCCTCAAGACAATTTGATTTACAAAAATAAAATATTCCTGAGAAATTAAACTAAATACTACAAATAAGTTAAAAAGTAAATACAAGTTCTTAGTGCAATTAAAATTGTGCAACAGAAAATGCAAGTGAACTGTGGCAAAGAGAATCTTAAATCTGCCAGATCCCTTCCTGAGAGTTCCACCTGTCCCTACTCTCTCTATTTAAATTCCAACATGTCTGATTGTGATTATTCTACAACTACAGCCATGTAGTTAGCAGAATGGAGATGGAGAAGATTCAGATGAGAAGATTCCCCTATTCATTTTCATATAGAATCTGGACAAGGCATCAAACAAACAAAAAATCACTCAGGCTGTCAAACTCGCAGCCCACAGGCCAGAGGCGTCAAGTTTAGCAAAGAGGGGAAAAGTGGTGATACATCATGTGACGACACCGTGACAACATGAGTTTGACACTCCTGATCTAGTTCTAGGGAACGCTTTGGGGTTTTTTAATCTTATACTTAATTTTCAGTTTTATTTGAGTTACCAACAAACAAGTTTAGAATGCATGGTGCTAGTATAAAAACCAACATTAGAGGAACAAATAAATTATTTTTATTTTAACAAAGGCACCAGATTAATAGTCTGAGAAAATAGTGTAGCTGCACAAAATGACAACAGAATGAAATTCTATACATATCACAAAACTAGAAATCATTCACTTGTAAGCATACTGCATACAAAGAGATAAAGTGATCAGAGAATGGGAGCAGATATAGAACTACACATTCTGCATGAAGTAGCACTAAAAAGAAATAAAAGTATTCCTTGCAAAGCTATCGAAAGCTTTTAAGCTTAGTATTCCTCTATTAAGCACATAACTTTAAAAATTATCATTGCCTTTTCTCTTACCTTTGCAATTCAACTTTTATTTATTTTTCTACTCTTTACTGTACTTATTTTATAAAATATTTTATATATTTTATAAAAATATTTCCAACTTTTCCATTAGTTCATTTTTATGGCAATTATTCTTTCCAAGAGGAATTACTGAGGCAAGGTAAGGATGCTGACTGTTGAAAATCAACAAGCTTTTGGAAAGAAGATGAAGGGTGAATTCCAGTTCATTAAGAATTTTTAAGGTCTCTTTTACTGTAAATAGCCCAGAGTCACTTATACAGTGACTTAGAGGTAAAAGTAGTTGGGAAATATGCGAACGCCTGCCTCATTCTGAATCCTAGATATAAAGTTCTTTGTCTTAGATTTACCATATACTCTTTATAACAAGAGTGTATGATTACTTCAAACAATTCTGATATTATTGGATAAAAATTAAAACAATTCAGATATTATTGGATAAAAAATTCTTTAAAGAATTAGATAAAATTGTGATGAAATTTATTTGGGCAAGGAAAAAAATGAGAATAAAAAATATATATTTACAAGATAATAAAAGCAGAGATGGATTTGGACTCCCTGCCTGGGAGATCTATTATAAAGCGGCGGCATTAGTATGGATAAAAGATTGGATCAATCTAGGGAACAATAGAATTTTAAAATTGGAGGGCCACGATTTACAATTAGGGTGACACGCATACTTGTGGAACCTGAATAGCCAAAACAATTTATACTTTACTAGACATGTATTCCAAAAGTCATTAATTAAAATCTGGGCTGATATTAGAAAAAATCATTATACCAAAATTCTGAGGTGGTTTTCAACGATGGAGGCAATGTTCCACTTAAATACGATGGGTATCAGTAAAAAAACTGAAGTACCATCAAATATTAGATAAAGAGGGAAGAATACAGGAATCAAAGTATAAGGGATAGTCATTGATAATTGGTCATATTTCCAAGTAAAATTGAGATATAATAAAGACATAAAGGAATATGGAATTGAAGTAAAAGATATGCATTTAGACAAAATACTCTCAAGTCCTGAGAAAAAGTTGAACTTTAAACTATATAATTATTTATTAGAATATGAAATGACTGAGAGAATTGTGAAAGGACCCTATGCTAGCTTGGGAAAAAAACTTTGGTTATAGGATAGAGTTGGAAGACTGGGAAGAAATCTGGCAAAAAAAATATTGTATTAACTAAATCAGTAGCACACAAGAAGAATCTGTATAAAATGATGTATAGATGGCATCTGGCACCCTCTAGATTGGCCAAAATATTTCTGACAGCAAACCCATGCTGTTGGAAATGTAAAAGGAAATTTGGTACCTATTTTCATCTATGGTGGACTTGTCCTGAGATAAAGAAATATTGGTTAAAAATAAAGGAGTGGATAGAAGAAATTATAGAGTGTGGGCTGGAGTGGAAACTGGAACTGTTCTTGTTGGGAATGATTAAAGGGGACTACACCCCTAAAGTAAGATATCTGACCATCCACCTGTTAACAGCGGCACGGATCTCATTAGCACAATATTGGAAGAACCCAAATGTACCACCAATACATGTTGCTATTCAAAAAACATATGAGTGTGCCCAATTGGAGAGGCTCACACTCAAAATTAATGGGAAGGAGGACACAATTATAGGATATGGGATAAATGGTACAACTGGGTAAATTGTAAAGGGAAAACACATAAATGAACCCAAGAAACAAATTATATTCAGCTGTCTATACGAAATGTATAAAAATAACAAAGGTGTTAAATGCTCTTTTCTCCTACATTACTATTATTATCATTATATATTCATTATATCTTTCTATTTATTATCTAAAAATTATGAATGTATTAATAGTCATAAACCAACGAGAAGATTAGTAAAGTATTGTGAGTTGTTTAGTGATTAAGATGTGATAGTAAATGGAAATGTCAGAAGTATCAGCAATGACTATTAGGACGTATCAAATTCGATATCAAATGTAAAGAGGAATGTGTTATGTATACACTATTGGTTTTGTATTTTTTAAATTTGTATGTTTTTAATTCTTGTAAATAAAGTTTATTAAAAAAAATTTTTTAAAGAGTGTATGATTACAATAGCAATTATCTCTCAGAATACTTAGTAAGAAGTTATTTTCAAAAGCTTGAGTGATAAGTTCTGTTATTGTCAAGCAAAACTAATGGACATACCCTGAAAAATATTCAGCAACTAGCCTATTTTTCAATCCTTTCTATTTCTGTCAATGGAAACTTATTTTCAAAAGTATGCATTTTATATTCATTTATAGAAAATGTTTAAAGTTCAGATATCTAGGTTTAGATTGTTATTATCTCTTATAGTTTGTTATTTGGACAGAATGACTTCCAGATAATGAACTATTTTTTTTCTAAAACAGAAATGTTGTCTGTCATCAAGTAACTAAATTGATTTCAATCCATACTAAATATCAGTTCTTGAACTTACAACCTATTAGATGTCAGATTAAGGGAGAACAGCTGATAAGCATATGCTGCATATCAAGCTAAAAGAAAATGGTAGGCAGGCAAAAGAAACTGAGACAGAGAGAGAGGGAGGAAGAGAGAGGGAAGGAGAGGGAGAGATAATCGAAGAAATTTAAAAACAATTCACTGACACAACTAATTTCTTTGTCACAGAAATCTCAAATAATTCATCCTGAGCAAGATTCATACCTGTGAAATGAGTTCTTCTGGGATAACAGATGCTGGAATCACCGGTTGTGGTTGACTACCCAGGAGACCAGATCCTCTGTCACGTCCAGTTCGAATAACTCGTGTTTGCCTTCGTGAATCTCTAGCTCCAGCTGATGATCTACCAGATGATCCTCCCCCACTTCCTCCCACACCAGAGCTCCATCGACTTCTGAGAAAAAAATTAAAAGCAAAGGATCAATGTTTTTGAATTATTTTTAAAGTTATCATGTATCTGAACTGAACTGTTCCCTATCCATGAGATAGTGAATTCGTGTTAATTCTGCAGTTTTGCAAAAGTTAGAAACCCTGCAACAGATTGTTTTTCCTTTGCTATCCCCCATATCTTCTCTGAGCACCAAGGGTTCCCTTTTGTGGGGAATACCCTCTGTTTCAACCAGTTCTGTAATTTGTTCAAAGCAACACTATACAACATCCATCCATCCACCCATCGGACAATATGATTAGCCTTTCACTTGCAGATGTGACACAGACTTTTATAATTAGAATATCAATCTACAAATAATTTAAAAACAATTACTTTAAATGTAACATGCTTAAACTTTTACCACATTAAGTATTTTTTAGGCATAGATATTAAGAAATCTCACATTATTTCAGGAACATTCTTTTTTTTAAAAAAAAAAAGATCAGTGATTGTTTTAAAATGTTTATGAGTAAAAATGTAAAAAAAAACATTGATGTTAGCCAGGTTTCGTTTTAAATTGTTTTTACTAGCAGAACACATGCAAGATAAATCTATACTAGCAGCTGTTCATAACCACTATCTTTAAAATTGAGTGATCTATTCTAGAACAATACAACAACAGAAGTTAAAAATATTCAAATGATTCTAGTTAAAATTCTAATTAGAAATGCTATCATGGATCATTTATAAATCATGCTAGCTTTATTCAACCAAAAAAGCAACAATAAATTAGAACACAAAACAACACGTATCTTCAAATATTTCTCCTAAAATGCTTTTTAATGTTTTAATGCTTTCCAAGTGTATTTTTAATACTGGTATTGCATGGAAAAATATGCAGGACATATATTCATCTAAAATACTTACCACTATTGAAGAAAAAAATCTAACCTACCTGTAATAGCAGTAGCCTAATTTGAAAATTAAAGTACAGGTAGTCTGCAAATTATGACTATAATTGGGACCAGAACTTCTGTTAAGTAAGGTTGTGGTTACTAAGTCATGCTCGCTTTTTTATAAGCTTTTTTGCCATGTTGACTGAATTACTGCAGCAAACAACACAGGTGTTAAACAAATCCATTTTCTCCCATTGACTTTGCTTGTTGGAAGCTGGCGGAGGTTGCAAATCGCAATCACATGACCCCGGGACTCTGCAATCATCAGAAATACATGCAGGTTGCCAAGCACCTGAATTTTGATCATGTGATTGTGGGGATGCTGCAACAATCATAAGTTCGAGGACCATTTGTAAGTCACTGTATTCAGTGCCATTATAATTTTGAAAGGTGGTTAAATGAATGGTTGTAAGTCGAGGACTACCTGTAGATTAAATATTTCTTCAAAATCTAAGTTTAACTGATGAAATATAAAATCGTTCTTAATAGCATTTAAAGAAAACTACCTAAACCATTGCTGCATTGGAATGATCTTCACACATATGGAGATGATGTTATGCGTATTCACACATAACCAAGGTAACCTTTTATAACCATGGTATACAAACACGTTGCAGCCTCAACCCTATCAAAACTTACCCAAGGGTGTTGCCTGCCAGTCTGCCCAGAGTTTCAGAACCAGACAGAAACCATGGGGAATCACTAGTCCTGCCTGGCCTGGATGTCCTTCCTGCCCCTGAGCCACTGCTCAACTTTGAACTGAAAGTAAAAGATGGTAGATCAGTCACAATACAATCCCAAATGGGTTAAAAACAAGCCCTGGAATCCCAGGTTTAAATTCTCAGGGACTTAGTCTGGTAACACACCAGCTTAAGCAACACCCTTGGGGAATCTTCCAAATTTAGCTAAAGGTTATGACAGTCTAACAAGGACCAAGGAAAAGCATGCCAAGCATGCCAATATAGTTCTTTTATCAGAAAATGTTTTATTACAAAAGTAGCATTAACTCTCATGGTGAAACTATTGTGTATGTGTTCAAATGAATTACTATGTGTTAAGACTATAAATTAACATAATCAAATTTTAAACTTCTGCTTTTAATCCCAGATTTGAATTAATGTTAACACTCCTATATCCTTTTAAAAACTCAGAAAAAAATGTGGATCCAGAAAACATATCCTGGCAAGAGGTAATATCAAAAATGAAAATATGTCAATTCAATTCTATTAAGACTATTCAATTCAACAGTCAATGTTGGTTAGAACATCTAAATTGGTTTTAATATTTATGATTTCTCTTATTATTTATATGCAAATAGATTAGAATTTTAATATCTATAAAATCATCATCAGAAAGGAACATCAAAATATTTTTTTAAAATTCTTCCATGTTTATTTTCAATTCTGTTAACAATCCAAGTGAGTAACATTTAAAAACAAAGTGGATTAAAGTATTTGATACTTGTTACAAATCAGAACAAAAGTAATTCTTACCCATCACTGTTATCAGGTTTACCCAATTCTAATCTGTCTGGCTGAACTAAAAAGCCAATTCTGCAGACTCTACCATCCTAAAATTGAAGGAAAAAAATGTGTCTATTAAACATTATGCTTAAATTGCATTATTACCATTTTTAGCAATTATTAAGTTGGTCTAACCTTAACTATACAATATTTTAATTGCCTAATGTATGCAATTTACCTCAAGAAGAAATGCAGCATGATTTGGTCCCACTACACACTGTTTAATTGTTGCCTGTTCCAATACATTCAAAGGAGGATGGCTGAAAAAGAAAAAAAGAAAAATCCCATGAATGAGACACTCTTGCTTTAAGAAATGAAAGTAGCAGCTTGCGATATAACATGAATTGCTATCTCAAAACTTATTTTCAATTGTTACATTTAAAAAACAAAGACACTTCTGGAAACTCTCTATAAAGGTTTCTTTACCTTTATACATAAATACATAAAAGTGAACTGTTGATTTTGGGATGTATTGATTAGAATATTTGTTTATTGGAAGAAGGAAACTATGATATGCAATATAGGATAGAGGAGTTGGTAATTGCTATGATTGCAACAGCTGCAAAAAAGATTGCTTCTTTAGATATCTTTTTCTTGCTTTTTTATTATTCACTTTTTTAACTCTTTTAGAATCTTCTGTTTTTTTTATGTTTCTGTATTTTTTAAAATTTGTGTAAATTTTTTAGATAAAAATTATTTTTTAAAAAAGAAAACTATAAAGTAGTTATTGTTTATTTGAAGTAGTATGTCAAATAAATATTTTTAGCTGAACAACTTGATGAAGAAAATACCTATTTTTTAAATAAAGGGATATCACTATCACCTTGTGTTTAGTCTTATTTATTTTTTACAAACATAAATCTTCATTTGTTACAGAGGAATTCAATGTATCACAAATATCTATATATCCACATACAGAATGAAAAAGGTTTTGAGATAGTGGCTACAGGTCATATTATGGCAGTCCATTTTTAGATCTACTGAAACCAATCAAACCAAGCCTTTGCTTTCCAAGTTGTAATCAGCCTGAGATCCAATGAAGAGTTTAATACAAACATACAGCCACATGGGTACACACACCTGCTTCTCCTTCATCCCTCAGTGCCGAGCCAATTAGGTAGCTGAGTAGAAAAATATGCTTGAAGATATCAAATTTACAAATTCAGAATTGCAACAAAGAAAGATTCCTCACCTATTTAAGTTGTACTTGTTGAGCTTTTCTGAAACTTCTCTTAACCTGTAAGAGGAAACAATGCATATTTTAGCAAATATAAGCATGCATTAATCAAACACATTTTGTGTGTTTTCTGAAACCTTACAAGTAGTCCTCGATTTATGGCCACATTCTCTAATTGAAATCTAACAACAATTCCATCACTCTCTGTTGCACTTGTTAACCAAATATCATAGGTAATCATTAGTTTCCAAAGCTGTCCAAAGCAAGTTGTGGCATCCTTTCGAAGAAGTTCTGAAGTTAGCACAACTTTATGAAAAGAAGCACCTCCTTAACAAAAGGCTCAGGGACCATATGTAGAATATTTGCCAGTGAAACTGGGTCTGAAAAGGAAGACAGCAAAGAGAGCCAGGCACTTCTTCTTCAGCCATGGTGGCTGGGCATGAAGGAGAAAGGTTGGTGCAGTGAACTGGAAGGGAAGGCAAGTGGGGAGTGAACCAATGCTGGTGCTTTCTGGGGAGCAAATGAATGCTGGTGCTTACTGGGATAGCCACATGGTTCTGGGGCTGCTTGCTATCTCTCAAGGCAGGGGGCAGGCAGCCAAAAGGGTATAGATGGGGAGGGGGAAGAGATAGTTGGGTGAAGGGAGTTGCAGCGGGGCTACCAAGCACCTGAATTGTAATCACATGATTACAGGAGCATTGCAATGGCCATAACTTCAAGCATGATTTGTATATCCGTTTTTAATATCAAATGTTCGCTGAATGAAAAGTCGTAAGTCAAGGTCTACCTGTATTAGGCAGAACTGCAGCTTAACAGGTATCCTGGTAACAAAATCAGAACAAATCACACATACTAAGTAACCTTTATATAGTGCACATCAATATATACACATCAATCATTCCCTTTCAGAGCAAGGAATTTTCTGCAAAGCACAAAAAAGAACTACAAGGTAGCCAGCTAAATAAATTAAAATGTGAGGAAAAAAAATAGTTAAAATCAGGTTACACAAGCAACTTTTCTATACCAATTTATTCTGGCAAACATCCTTGCTTCTATCATATCCATGCATTGCTTGATACACTGCTCGTATTCTTCTTTTGACATTAATTCATTGTCCACTACAGATTACATACAATGTACTACACTTCTGATAGCATTTATACATCCTAAATTTTCTATATATTTTTATCCTTATATAAATCCTATGCTATATTCTAATACATAATTTTGTGAAAAATTAGAACTATATTTACAGATCCCTCACATCCCGAATATAAACTGTTTCAACTCCTTCCCTCAAAACGACACTATAGAGCACTTCATACCAGAACAACTAGACACAAGAACAGTTTCCCCCCGAAAGCCATCACTCTGCTAAACAAATAATTCCTTCAACACTGTTCAACTATTTACAGTCTGCACTACTATTACTGTTAATCTTCTCATCACTCCTTATCACCCATCCCCTCCCACTTTTGACTGTGTAACTGTAACTTTGTCGCTTGTATTCTTACGATTTATATTGACTGTTTCCTAGTATGATTTGATTGCTTATTGTACCCTATGACTATCATTAAGTGTTGTACCTTATGATTCTTGACTCTTGGTGAATATATCTTTTATGTATACGGACAATATCTGCACCAAGACAAATTCCTTGGGTGTCCAATCACACTTGGCCAATAAAGAATTCTATTCTATTCTATTCTATTCTATTCTATTCTATTCTATTCTATTCTATTCTATTCTATATATTCCATTTTCATCATCAAACACAATTACTCTGGTCTTCAATAAATTATTTTCTAGGCATAAGCTGTTTTATACCATGCAATCTAATATTACTGCAAATCATTCAGCTACTCAGCCAACAAAACATCTCAAAAGTCACAAACATTTTTATGTATTTATCCCTATATATATAAAACAGTCAAGGAGATACTGCACAACCAAATCTTATTTTCTGCTCAATGCTGAAATTATCTGCTAAGCATTCCATTTATTAACAGGTGTTCTCTAGTTCAGCAGCCCCCAACCTTTTGGGTACCAGGGACCAGTTCCGTGGAGAGAGGTTTTTCCGGGGAACAGAGGGTCGTGGTTTCATGTGCTGCCTGCATCCCATGGATGGGGTTTCGCTTGTTTTCGTGGCCGTTTCTGGCATGCTGTGGACTGGTGGTGGTCCACAGACTGAAGGTTGGGGACTTCTGCTCTAGTTCCATCATATCACTCTTACTGCGTTCACCATTAAATTAGAAATATAAATGTTAGATCAAATTTACTCAGAACTAAATAAATACATTTTGTGAGAATGTTCTACAGATGAATAAGAACCCATTGGGAGAGAGGCTGCTGAAGCTAACACCAGCTTTTAGCTGTCTCTGCAGGACTAGGTTGTTGAACATCTCTGCCCAAAGATGTCAACATCCTGCTCCCCGAACTACAGGATCTACTACCCTGAAACAGCAGACCTGCTATCAAAGGAGACTCCCTTAGGATGGGAAAATATAGTACTATGTATGCTAGCCGAGGACTTCTGTTTTCTACCTAGTAAAGCACCTGTGTCTCCTCTAAGGAACTGGATCTGATATTTTCAATTCCAGTTTATTTCTTCCTTCCAAACAGTCTTTTTTACAAGCACAGAATTAAGTTATTTTTCATTTTCACTAACTTTCTATCGTAAGGTTTACTATGCAGAATTCGCAATACAAATTCTCCCCCCTCCTCCCTTTCAATTTACTTTTATTTCATCTGACTGAATGAAGAGCTTTTGAGTTCTTAAAAGCTTACACATTTTATGACCTCTGAATCAATCTACTCAATCTCAAACTGAGGAAAAAAAATAAAAGTTACAAGAAGTTACAAGAGTTATTTGCTATTTATGCCATTTATATGACTGTTCACTTGCCCCTGTGACACTGTGGAGCGAACAATGAATGTCAAACAATCATAAATAATCAAACACAATTAAAGCAACATATATAATACTTGTATGTTTCACAGGCTACACAATCTATATTAGTTGTTGAAGACAGCCTTAACCAGCATCCTAGTGCACTGGCCAGGGGAAGAACCAGGTCTTAGCACCTTACAAAAGACCAGCAAGGTCACTGTAATCTGAATCTCAGGAGATGCTCTTCCATAGAACAGCTTTCCCAATCTTTTCAGTTCAGCGGACCAGCAGAGACAATGGCAAGGGGGATAGTGGTTAGGGAGTGGTTTTGCTTGCACACGCGCCACTTTCACAAATGCAGCTTCGCATGCACTCACCCACCACTTCCACGGTCCAGTTCCAAACGGGCTGCAGCCTGGCATAGTATAAAAGAATAACAGAAAGGGTCTTGGAGGTCTTCTAGTCCAACCCCTAACTCAAGCAGGAGACCCTATTACATTTCAGACAAGTGGTTGTCCAATCTCTTCTTAAAAACCTCAAACGATGGAGCATCCACAAATTCTGAAGGCAAGCCATTCTATTAATTAATTGTTCTCACTGTCGGGAAATTTCTCTTTATTTCTGGATTTCTCCTTGATTAGTTTCCATCTATTGCTTCTTGTCCTGCCTTCAGGTGCTTTGGAGAACAGGCTGACCCCCCTCTTCTTTGTAGCGGCCCCTTAGGTACTGGAACACTGCTATCATGTCACCTCTAGTCCTAGAGTAGATGCAGTGATAGAGGAGGCCTGTTTCCTGGGCTTCATCAGATAATGTTCTTTGATACAAGGGACACACAGCATACCCACCCTGTCAAATCTCATAGGACAGGCAGAAATAACTGGAGACAGGTTATCCTGCAAATAACATGGCACTGGTCATGACAACCAGCATTTTGAATTGCACCCAGAAGTCCAATAGGAAACACTGTATCTTGCCAAATAGAGATATTAAGACCTATCAAGGCACACCAGTAACTACTGAAATTCTGGATCAGTTGTAGATTCAAGGACAGCCATAGACCACACTAATTCAGATGGAAGACAAAAAAAAAATCAGTACAGATAGTCCTCAACTCACAACCACAATTTGGATCTGAAATTTCACAAGTTGTGGTCGTAAGTCAAGGAGGCCACGTGACCGGACCTGCTTTTTCAACTGTTTTTATGGCAGTTGCTAAGTGAATCCATTGTCCCAGAACTATGTTTTTTTGCTGTCACAAAGTCACAAAAAGTCCTGTTACCGCAGGATGCTGCAACCTGTCATAAATACAAGTCAGCTGCCAAACACCCAACATGTCAGTCATGTGATCAGGGAAGGTGACATTTTATGACAGCTGGAAGTGCTTTATGGGCATAAATACCCTCTCTGAAACTGTCATAACTTTGAACGGTTGTTAAATGACTAATCATAAGCTGAGAACATAAGAGTTCCTGATCTAAGAATGGGTGCAATTGACACACAAGATGGATATGCACACACTTCTCCTAGCCAAGGTTGCTACCTGCTCTTTGAGCAGGAACCCAGGGTATGGTGGATCCCATCTGGGAAAATGCTACCCTAGTTTAAAAAAAAAAGGGTGGGTGGGTGGGTAAGGCCCAGGTCTGGAAGTTTCAGTCTTACTAGTTTCAATCTATGCCTCCCATCCAGACTCATATAGCCCCCTGAATAAGGCAACACGTTTTTAGGCAAAACTTAAGACTTAGTTTTAGAATAACTTTATTGTCACTTTAAATGTACACTAATCAGCATACATTAAAATAAAATTTCATTGCATACGGCTCTCAAAAGGTCACCACCTCCAATATATACTACATAAACATAAATAAATACATAATACATACATAATTATGTGCAATTTTAAGTGCTGGCTTTAAACTATAATGCCTTATATGGCTTGGCAAATAGAATTGACCAGTGAACTCCATGGGAAAAACTGCTGGCAATTATAGACACCTTACAAAACATAGGGGGGAGGGGGAGGCCTCCCATTTTATGCAACAGTCCTCCAGAGAAAGTATGTATAGTCACAATCTTGCGGATCTTCCAAAAGCTGGTTAAAGGAAAGTTATTCTGAAAAAAATTTAATGGATGCAGAGCCTGTGAAATGTAATTAGAGTACCATTTTAAATTAAATTAATAATAATGTTTTATGATTTTACTCTTTTACTTTATATTGTTGCATTTGGGATGTTTTTATCTTGCAGCAGCTCAAATATTTAATAAATAAATACACAAGTATTAATACAATGGAGACCACATTTAGGCTTTTCCTGGACTAAGTCATATCACAAAATTTAGAGGCTACGATGAAAGAACCATTAATACTAAATTTAACAAGATTTCTGAGATTCTCTCAAATTTCTCCCAGGTCACTGTCAAAGTTACTCAGTCAAGGTATGCAACTTCCAACTTACATTTTCTGATTCAGCCAATGATAAGCTAAATGAGAATATAAAATAAATACAAACATTTCTCAATATCTAACAAGAGCCTAGTATATTACCATAAATGAAAATAAGTTAGAAAACAGGAAAACAAGAGGCACCGAGCTGCAGTAGATTGGATCAAAACTATATGGTACCAAAACTATATGGTATTGATGAGAAAATCTAACATTGAGTAGACCAAATCAATATTTGTTGCTTGAAAATAATTGACAGAACAATTGACTATTAACTGGTCAAATTTTAGCCTTTCGGGCTTATTACTTTTAGAATAGAAGTGGGCAAAAGCAAGTAAGCAATAAGGAACAGAGAAGCATTTAACATAACCACAAAAAATGCAATATTTCTAACCAAATTAGAAGTACTTAGAAAAGATTCTTAAAGAACAGCAGCGATTAATATATGAGGGCTCTGCTTTTATTACATAAAACAAAATAGTATTTCAGGATTCCCGTTAAATGTCTCTCCCAATATTAGTGGACCACTCATACTTATAACATAAAAGGATATAACTTTTGAAAATGCCTATTTTAAGATATTTTAATTCCTTAAACTTTTTTTAAGTACAACCAACTCACAAGAATATGACTGTGATAAAAACAAAGTGTGCTGTCAATTGCTTTATTGAAGATTCAAAAAGAAATGCTCTTATTATTCACTTACAGTACACTCTGACCAGGGATGGGATTCTACAGGTTTGCATCTATTCGCTAGAACTGGTTGTTAACATTCTAAGCAGTTCGGAGAACCGGTTGTTAGAAGAAATTACTGGCCTAATCCTGTAAGGAAGGCAGGAAGGAAACATTCTGGTGTTGCTTACAGAAACTGCCTCTCCATTAACTTTTATTACGTTCTTGGCAGGACTAGACTTCCTGTCTCTGGAACTTCTCTGGAGTTTTTTTCCCCTCCTTTGCTGGTACTTTGCTTGTGTGGATTGACCATTCAAAGTTACAATGGCACTGAAAAAAGTGACATGACCATTTTTTACACTTACGACTGTTGCAGCATCCCCACAGTCATGAGAGTCCAGGCGAGGAGATGCGTGCCTCGATGTGAGTGATGTTGAGTTGGCCACACCCAGCCAGTCACATGACCACCAAGCCCTGTCCACCAAATAAGCCACGCCCACAGAACCGGTTGTTAAAAAAATTGAATCCCACCCCTGACTCTGACGTAATAAACACCATTATCAAAACAGTCTATTTTTAATATTCAAATTTTCCCCATAGCTATTTAACAGGATGTAGAAGGGAGGAGAAGAGAAACAATAGTCAGTTTCAAAAATGATTCAGAATTTGACTAGTTTCTAGAAACCTATTGTATGAAAGCTAGGCTAAGAAACACAAGTCCAGAAAAATTTATGTCATACTGATGAATAACCTGATAACTCCAGTGACTTGAGCAATTCCAAAGATCTATTCCAAAGTTTAGCAAGTTATCCATTGAGGGACAGACTGTTCTACGGTAGCTCCAATTAGAAACACCTTTAAGAAAGTCCACTTTAGTACTTATCTGATTATTTTCAGCACTGTGCAAGAACCAGTTTTTTCTCTTACACCTTATACCCACTTTTGCTGTTTGTTTTTGAGCAATTTTACCACTAATCCAGATTTGAGTTATATCATTTTTAATCCTTGTCTTTAACAGCTACATTTTACTTTACTTTAATGAGAATTATGGGTTTTTTTAGAGAAACATTTAGGACAATGTAAGCAATTATGTCCCTCATAACCCCCACCTATGGTTATCCAGGTTGTGGCTGAGGTGAGGGTCTGGAAACTGCAACAACCCTGCCTTCTGTTATCATGGAATTAGTACAATTTACGGGAAAATATTACAATTTCATTTACTCGTATTGGTCACACCTAAGAGCCTAAGAAGACAAGTAGAAGAAATCAAGATTTTAAGGAATTCACTATTTTCAAGAAATAATGCATAATAAACACTTTACAAAAACTAATTATTTTATTTTATGCAGCTTCAACCAAAATATCTTATCTACAAGTTTACAATTTGTCATGCTACATTAAATGTTTTGCTCTAGTTCAGGGGTCTCCAACATTGGCAACTTTAAGACTTGTGGACTTCAACTGCCAGAATTCCTCAGCCAGCTCTGGGAGTTGAAGTCCACAAGTCTTAAAGTTGCCAAGATTGGAGACCCCTGCTCTAGTTTCCTTCCCATTCAGAAGAGATATTCATGACATGGGGAAAATTGTCAACTACCCCACACATGGGTAGGAATTGAAAGATTCTTTTTTTCACTGCATTTATAAAATATTCCATGCTTTTCCAAAATAAAACAAAAGAATAAGTACAGCCTTTATTACCAAATGGAGAATTGCATTACAGAATGATGCCTGTAATGCAGAGAGCAGCAATAAATCCTGATTCTGTGATTCTTGAGTTGGGGGAAAGAAAATGTAATTTTAATGACTATGAAGCCATTGAAAATTAATGGATCATAGTCATATCTAAAGCCTTGAAAACAATAATAAAGTACTAGAAGACCTATTTTAATATTCTGATCAGGATCACACAACACACTAAGTTGTAAAATAAACCCATCACATCATCACTTAGCATTATGTGTTAACTCAGCCATGTGTCGGGTGGTGGTTTTTTTAGTTTTGGATGTCACAATGAAATAAAAATATTGGCAAAATATAAAAGTTTGGAAGATAACTACATGAAGATTAATCATACAGCAAACAAAAATAGACATTTTCCAAGTCAATGTGGTTCCCATTTACTTATCTACTCATTATGCCAAGTCAAAGGCACACTCTCAAGCCATATCCATACACAGCTTAAAAACATGAATATCAGCTAGAGTATAGACACATAAAAAAATTAATACAAAGTATTTTCACTATATCTTCAGCACTTTTATTGCATTTTAAAAACAATGGAAATTCTGATGTAATAAATTGAGCCATTATCAGTTAAACTGAATAATTTCAAAGTTATAATTTTTGTTAGATGACTATTATTAAAAGTGTGATATGTCTACATATTGAATTCCCAATTTCTTGAGGTAGAAAGGCAAATAGAGTAATTATATTTAAATTTGGACCAATGTATTTTTGAAGAGAGAGGAAAAGACATATAACATTATGTTCTCCATATATTTCAAATAATTACAGCAGCAATCCTGCAAAGACTAGAAACAGTAACACATATTCAATGTGGATTACATCATTTATTTTAAATATTTCTATAGCTGCATATCTTGAAACTAAATAATAGGCAGCTTATAACTCAGTAATAATGGATGGATGGATGGATGGACGGACAGACAGACAGACAGACAGACAGACAGACAGAAACCCAGAAAACCAAAACAAAAAAGTTGGTGCTAGAACCACACTCCACTGATGCAACCTGTCACATTCTCACCCTGCTCTGACCTCACCCAATCCCAGTGCCTGGGAGAAGATTCAAGTCTTGAATGCTCTCCGAAAGGTTAAAAGAGTAGGGGGTTCTTCAAATGTCATGTGAAGGGTATTCCACAGAGGCTGCAATGGAAAAGTCACACTTCTGAAGACCCACAAGGTAACAGTCTTTACGATAAGATCCTTGGAACCTACCTACTCTATCTGCTTTGGTGGGACAAGTAGAGACCCTAGGGGAAAGGGTTAGGGAGAAGCAGTCCTGCAGATAGCCTTTTCCCATGTATATATAGTTTTAGACTGTTACACACATTTTAATGTTCAGAATATACATTTTTCATAAACCTTTAAAAATCCTTTTTATGATCCAGTAATCCCTGTTCTTAAAACCCACTGGCAGGAAATATATATTTTTTCATTTAATATGTTGTATCTTTAAAACAAAGTCTAACATGACATTTACATTTTTATATTTCAAGTTTTGTAAAAGCAATACATCAAGATTAGATTTCATCAACACTAAATGCAATACTAAATATGACTTCTATTTCCACTAACTTAAGTGGAAATTAAATTCAATTAATCTGGATTTAATCCGTTGCTTAAGTATCAATGAAATATTGTGAAAAAGCTAAGCACAAAGCTTTTCAGGTTCACGTATCGTAGTTTCTACAATTTATCCAGTTCACATGATTCTCTGATCTATAAACTAAATCAATCAGACCATATGAGACTTTAGAGAAAGGGTCTTCAAAATTGGCAAGTTTAAGACTTCTGGACTTCAACTCCCAGAATTCCTGGACATGACTGGAAGAGGGATTCTGGGAGTTGAAGTCCAGAAGTCTTAAAGCTGCCATGTTTGAAGAACCCTGCTTTACAGTGAAATGCAGTCCACTAATTTGGGGCTCCGTGTATCATCAAACTAAGGCAGTGTCAACAGTTATTAAGAGTATGGATAGAATTGAAAATCAGAGGAAATTCAAGGATGTTGCTGCAAAGCATCCTGTACTCTCCACCCATGAAGTGTTGTATCACTTGTCATTTCTTATGACATCATGACAATGTATTTTACTACATCTGCTGTATGTCATTAACAATTATCTCTGAGGGGGAAACAAAATCTTACAATATTACAATAGCAAATAGCTTTTATTACATATTCTTTACATTTATATAATCTAGGCAGTTATACCAATGTAAATCACAGGTAAGTTACTTAGCCAGTGACAATACATAAAAACTGCCTTGGTTTTAAAGTGAAGTCTACCTGCTTAAGAATTAAATGATTTTTAAACATTTGTAGATGTGAAGAGAGAAATGAAAAGAAAAAAACAACAATGACACTATGTCTGAAATAATAGCATTTGAATGGGTTTTCTCTACCTCCCTTGTCACTGTACTAGATGCTGTAATACAAGTATGCTACAGAGATATAATGTATAATACATAGTATATGTATAATACATAATATAATATATAATAAAGGTATCATACACTGAGGAAAGATCCTTTATATTCACTTCTCTATTAAAAAGCCTCACAATGAACCCTAGAAAGGCAATCAAAAACTATGAAGAAATGCTCCTTTTTAAGTATGAAGACTTTTAGAATCAAGCAGCTTCATAAAGGTCTCTCACACTATTAAATTCTTATCTCCACTACTCTGTAAGTCTATGTTAGAAATAACATGCCAGCTCAAAGTAATATTGAAGCTGTAACCAATCCCTGAAGCATCCTTTTTCTCAGTAAATGGCACTGCAGTACAAAATGTGTCAGTAGGTCATTCAAAAAAACCACACCCAACCAAGACATTTTAAACTATAGATCCCCTTTTTGGTTTATGGTCAGTCATACTGTAATTTGGATGAGATGCAATTCCCACACTGATCTATGCTTGTCCTTCAGCATTTTCATTTTGTTTCAGTCATTTGGGAGTAGGAGACAAATTCATTCTGAAATAATATCAGGTTACTCATAGCAGGTATCCTTTTGTATGCTATCCCAAACCAGTGGCATAGAAATGTATTGCATGATATCAACATGGACTTGAATTACATTCAGTACTGCACAAGAAAAGCTAGAGAGCTTAACTATAAATTATGATACAAAATATAACCCATTGCAAACTGCATTATGGAAATCTAAAAATTAAACCAAAAAGACAAAAAGCATCCCAGAACATTCTAAAGCTGGTGAGGAAAATCCTGAAGCTACAGATTTTTTTTAATCCTATCTGCAACACCGCAAGAAATAAAAGGTCCATTATAGTTCTAAAGCCCGACGGGATCATACTGCAAATGCATATTTTCATGTCATCCAAAGCAACAGGAGGGTAACTCACAATCACACCTATACAAAATATGAAATGGCCCGAGGTCCGTCCCCCCCCCATTTAGCAATGGATCTGGAAGGACCTAGTCCAACTCATCTTTTCCAGATTCCCCCAAACCAAAACTAGTCGACCCGTTTCCCCGCTGGATCCCAACCACAACCGGTTGGACGTGCTTGAATTCACCCCCAAATAAGCAATGCCAGCACTGCAACTTTTTCGCTCAACATCCGCCGTGAAAGAAGCGACGATGTGCCCGGGAGGGTGGCTCGGGCAGCTCCATCCACGCGGCCTTCGCTTTCAACGCTCCCGGAGAAGGGCGAGAGGAAACGAGATTTTCGGGGTTAAAATCCGCGACGGCGGGGGGGAAGGGCTCCCCCTCCGAGGCCCCCTCCCGGCGTTTCACCTCCAGCCCGCCGCGCTCGCGACCCACGTTACCGGGGCTCCTCCCCTCACGCACGGGGGGCTCCTCCCTCTTCTCCTCCTCCCCCTCCTTCCCGGGGGGCCACTGGCCGGGCTCCCCTCCCGCCTCACCTGTCATTGAGCTGGTCCTCGGTGCCCGGCAGCGGGTGCACCACGAAGTGGATCGATGTCATGTTTTGCTCCCCCTCCCTGGAGGGAGGCGGGCAGGGGCCGGGCGCCCAAGGAGGAAATGGAGGGGGGGCGGGAGGAAGGACGGGCGAGGGGGAACTTGGCGTCTCCTTCAGGGTGTCGCGGTTACACTCGGGAGCCTTCGCTCCGCACGAGGGCTGGGAGAAAAAAAACCGGGCAACGCGGGGCGCAGGAACGGCAGGAAAGGTTTCGGTCAGCACCCTGCTCTCACACGAGCCGCCATCTTAACTTCCAAGCTGCCCCTCGCTTCCCTCCCTCCCTCCCTCCGCTGCGCCGGGAACAGAGCGGAAGGTGGGATGTCACCTGAGCCAACAGCAAATAGAAAGCCCTCACTAACTGGCGAACCGGCAGTATCCTTGTAAAGTCGGCAGCGATTGGCTGATGGGACTGGAATCGGCGTGCTTACGTCAGACGTGAGCGTTTTAAGGGGAGGAAGGGCTAGTGCTGCTTTCTTTGCAGAGGGGAGGCGTTGGGGAAGGTGCGCGCGGCCTCCCGCGATGGGCGGAGCTTTGCTTGCTCGGAGTCCGCGTGGGGGTGGGAGGGAAGGAGAGGCGGTTTGTTTCATTGCTATCTTGGCGCCGTGGCGGTGGTGTCTGTTCTCTTGAGTGGAATCCAGAAGAAGGGCCTATTTGGACAGTTCCATGTTGGGACGTGGGGGGAAGAGAAGACTGCACTTGGTAGCTTCGTGCAGGAAACTTGAAAAAGGGCTTCGCTTGGAAAAGGGCTTTTGCTTTCTCTCTGGACGTTGGGGTGCATTTGAGGATTGGGGAGCATCCAGATATGTGACCGCTCACTTGTGTAGTGGCTATGAAATCCGGACACTGAATTCCAGGACTCGCCATAGACATTGAAGCCGGCCGGGTGACTTTAGGCAATCCCTTTTCCAGCCCAACCCACCTCACAGGGTTGTTGCTGTTGTGGGGAAGATAGGAGGAATGAGTATTACAATAGACTTGCTGCCTTTAGTTATTTATTTAAAAAAAAAATATTAAAGGCTGGGTAAAAATAAAAACAAATTGCTGCTGAGTTGTCTTTCTTCATACTGGTGCTGTGTGGATAAGTTGAACAGCAACTCCCGGCCTCCCAAGTATTAATAGCTGTGGTATTAATTTCCATCTGGTTGTAGTCCAGTCCTTCCCAGAGAGGCCTAACCTGAAATGATGATGAAAAAAACCCCAAGAAAATATGAAATTTTTGTTTTTGAATGTGATGGGCAGAATTCGGATAAGTTTACTGAGTTCATGGGCAGCAAAATATTTTGCCGAAGAAAATCACTTAAATATTAATGTGCATTCATTATACTGAATGCAGTGTTAATTAGGATGAATAAAAATATCAAGTGCTGGGAGGCCATATTGATAAAATGGGGTCTGTTTCAGCAACATGCTACCCCAGTTGTTATTCTGGGGACTTGTGATGGGGTTTACTACTTTTCAGGGTGAACTTGAATTAAAATTCCTGCTCCCAGTTCTTTTGCAACCTTAACAGCCTAAGGCTTGCTCACAAGTGTTGGATGAGGTGAGAGGAAAAGTGGGAGGGGTGCAGACTCTTCAGCTGCTAAATCTAATTGTACAAAGCTGATCCATGAGATTGGAAACCTTGCAGTTAAAAGAGTCTTGCCACTGTCTCTCCTGCTACCCTGCCTAGCCCTGGCAGCTACCATTTCAGCTGCTTGGGCAGAGAGGAGTTTCCCAATCCCATGGATCAAATCTGTACAATTGGAGATATGGAAAACAATTAGATCACCTATGGAATTTGAATACTTTGAAATACTGGTGGCGGGGAGGAGACCCATTTTGAAAAAAAAGCTACCTCGCTGCCAAAGCAGATTAGTGGTGGAAAACTGCCAGGAATTAAAGGATGTCCCCTGTGGCATTTTTAATCCATTCTGCATTTGTATCAGGAGAAGAGATGAAATACTAACTTTAAATAGAAACCAGTAATGTTGAATTAAAGCTGCCTCTGTAGCAGACTGGAGATGAGATGAGGATATATAATCTTTAAAATTGTAGCATGTTTTATGCTGTGGTTAGGAGATCATGAGAAGGAGCCTTAAGCTTAAAGGTCTTAAGAAGTTTGCAAAATGTATTTGAAAATTTAAAATAGCCGATTTATTTTTCTGTTGAAAAGAATACCAAATACAGGTTCTTTGGTTTATATTTGGCAAACAAGATTTAATGACTAATTTGGAAGAACATATATGAAGCAATAATTATTTTTATCACAAATGGATGAATGATATTATATACTTCATCTTTCAGATTTAGAAGTTTCTTAATGGAATAGAATTAGATCTATTGCCAGATGTTTTGAGAAGGACAACTTACCTGAAATCTTGTCTGCTTCCTGTGGAACAGCTTTTAAATGAGCCATCTGTGCTTCTCTTAAACAGCAATTCATTTCCTTTTGTATGTTAAAATTGGTTGACTATATGCCATCAAGTTGGTGTTTACTCTTAATGACCACATAGATTTAATCCAGGTTGCGTTTCCAACCTGGTTCTTTATATGTTGTCAAATCATCCTAAAATTCAGTTGGGACTCTCAGCCATTACATTTTTAAAAAAAATAGTTCATAACTAGCATTCCCTCAGTTCCTGTATAATAGTTCCCCTACTTATTTCTATAGTCTCTTCCAAGTTAAATATAATGAAATACATATAGTACAATACAATGCAACACAACACCCATGACAATCCTCAAGTAGCTATGCTGGTCCAGATTGTGAGAACTGAAATCCAATGTATCTGGAGAACATCGGGCTGGAAAAGGCAATGTTATAAGTATCATTCTAAAGATTCTGCATTGTCATACTGCATTTGAGAATCTAACTACTTGTTTTTGCTGTACTAGGGGCTCCTAGGATTGATATAGTACCTCAGCTCTGAACCAAACTGTTTGGTAACGCTAAAAAAACAGTCCCAACTAACATTGGAACAGAAGCAGCCCTTATAAGCAAGAAAGGGATGTAGGAGAGTAAGAATCCCTTTCTAAGAAGAAACAAGGCAGCTCATCCATCAGGAAAACTTGTACTATAAAAGACCTTTAAGGTGGCATCCTCATTTCAGTTGATATCCTATTTCTGTATTTCTAGCAGGAAACAAAGCGATCCTCAAAACTAAGTTAAAAATATTCAAACTATAGTCATTATTATAAATATATATATTAAAAAGTATTGCAGTTCTATACAATATTCCTATATAAAGGATCAGCCAAACAAGCAAAAAAAAAAAACCTGGGGCACACTTTCCATGTCATTGGAATTTTCATCAGGCAACATACTATTTAAAACAAAAAAATGGGGCAGAAGGGTTTTAAAGAACAGAGTGAAAAAATCAATAAAAGGTTAAATAGAAGAGGTAGCAGAAACATGAATAAACTAGATTGAGCTGCCATGTTGTTTGATAGCTAAACTTGTTAGAATAAACATAGTAGATCCCTCCATTTTTAAAAATGCACACTTTCGTTTTTAACTTGGATCTTGGGCAAAATGCGCCTGGTAATTCAAATTGTGTCTCTGCTGCCATCTTTTGGTCAGTCAATAAATATTCCAATGTCAAGTTGCTAAAACATGGGTGAGGGCTGCCATGTCTCCCCACCACTTTGGAACAATCAGACTTGAAATATTCTGTTCTTATTGCCAATTTCAGTAATGGTGGTCTTAGTCTTCATGTGGATTGCCAAGTCTGCAACTCTATTCAATAGGTTTATGCTAATTACAATATATGTGGGTATATGTGTATGTGTTGGATGGATGGATAGATAGATAGACAGACAGATAGATAGATTCAGATATGCAGGATTCTACCAGTTCGCACCTATTCGCTAGAACTGCTTGTTAACATTCTAAGCAGTTCGGAGAACCGGTTGTTAGAAGAAATTACTGGCCTAATCCTGTAAGGAACACAGGAAGGAAACATTCTGGTGTTGCTTACAGAAACTGCCTCTCCGTTAACCCTTATTACATTCTTGGCAGGACTAGACTTCCTGTCTCAGGAACTTCACTGGAGTTTTTTCCCCCTCCTTTGCTGGTACTTTGCTTGTGTGGAGTGACCATTCAAAGTTACAATGCCACTGAAAAAAAGTGAATTATGATCATTTTTCACACTTATGACTGTTGCAGCATCCCCACAGTCATAAGAGGCCAGGTGAGGAGATGCATGCCTTGATGTGAGTGATATTGAGTTGGCCACGCCCAGCCAATAACATGACCACCAAGCCACACCCACCAACTTAGCCACGCCCACAGAACCGGTTGTTAAAAAAATTGAATCCCACCCCTGCAGATATGTACACACATAGAGGACAACCAATTGGTCTAAGTGGCATGTTTGGGAAACAGGTAAGTTTAGTTATGGAGATATTACAAAACAGTAGCTAATTGAAATAAATTAAAGCTACCTTCTTTGAGAAGATACTGTCCAAAAGCTATTTTCTTTAGGTATTATTGAGCAGACTTGCTTCCTAATGTTATTGCCAACTTTTAGTGTCCTAAACTGCATTCTTGTGTCTAGGGGAGGGAACAAATCAATATATTTTTTTTATTAAAAATATGTCCACAGTATTATTTTTGCTTCCTGAACTCATGCTTACTCCCTTAGATACTAAACATAAAATATAATTCTTCAGTTTATCGTTTATAGTTCCCAAATAAGAAAATATAGAGGATTTTTTTAAAAAATCCATGAAGAAGGAATCTGAGCAGCCATTTGTGAAAAATGACATTCCTACATTGGAAAGAAGCTACTGCATGCTGTTGATCGATACTTGTCTGCAGCCAAAAAAAGAATAAAAGTATGCATATAAGATTTTCCAGTTATTATAATACTACAACATCTCCAAGCATATTCAAGATGTATTATTTAATTTTCTGTATCTGGAAGAACAGGTTCTTTTCATTATTTTTTTATGCATTTCTTCATGCACAACAATAATAATATGGGTTTGTGCAACAGTTCCCAGCACTCATTTTTAGCTTTCCTTATCAGTAGGGTCCTTATCCACACAGATAGTTCTCGACTTACAACCATTCATTTTAGTGACTGTTTAAAGTTACAATGGCACTAAAAAAGTGACATGGCTGGTTTTGACCCTTAAAACCATAAGCAGAATTCCAATAGTCATGTGATTAAAATTCAGGTGCTTGGCAAATGGCCTGCACTTAGAACAGTCAGCTTATTCCAGGATCATGTGGTCACCATTTGTAATCTTCCCAGCCAGCTTTCAACAAGCAAAGTCAATGGATAAAGCCAGTTTCACTTAACAACTATGGCACGGAAGGTTGTAAAATAGGGTGCAATTCATTTAACAACTGCCTTGCTTAGCAGTGGAAATGTTGGAGTCAGTTGTGGTCATAAGTAGAGGACTACCTGTATTTAACAATGCAACCCTATGTATATCTAAGTAGAAAAAAAAATCTATTGACAATAATAATTAGGGCAGCTATTGTCTTACTATTAGTTTTGTTATTAAATAATTTGGCTTATTTGAGTAGTATGCACTAGAATGCAGTGAAAGAATACCACGTAGTGCTGTGTCTCAAAAAAAAAGAGGAAATAATATAGTGTTGGAAGAAATATCCTTCTGGGTTCAGTTCCAAGGGTGGGGGAAGACACTGGAAACATGGAGGCTATTTGGAAAGATGGTTTAATGGTGGACAGGATCACATGCCTTGGAGCTCCTGAGCAGAAAAAAGGCAGAGATGCTGAAAGTCCCTTGGTTTTATGCCCTCTGTTGGGATTTGAATTTGAGTTTGTATTCTGATTGGTTGTCAGACTCCCATGGGGCCATGCAGGGGCAACTCAGTAGGCTGACCTGAGTCCCATGCTTGGTTGAGCCTTGCTGGATGATGATGATGTAATGAAAGGGCTTTGGGCAATTTCTATTATAGCTGTGCCTGGAGTAGAACTTTGTTATGTAAAATAAACTGGCCCAGGACAGAGTAATGGTCCATTAGCAAAGGGGGGGGGGGGCTGAGTTTCTGCCTCTCTGAGTTTCTACTTCTCTTTTAGGGGAAATATTCTGCCTTTTCAGTATATCCTAAAATACTTCAGTATATCCTAAAATTTCGCCTTTTCAGATTCCAAATACTTGTTTTAGGAGGGTGGGTATAACTCAACAATAGTTAATGGCTGGATTCATACACACAAATCAGCCACTGCTGTAAAAAGCCACTGAGAGCCAGTTTTATATCAAATGTAGGCTGTAAAGCTTTTTTATTTATTACAGATAAATCAGGAATCCTGGCTTGGTCCTTTTTTTGAAAACCCATTTCAACAATCTTTTATTTTTCTTGAGATTTTTCTAGATACATTGAAAACTGTCTAGAATACTAAACAAGTATTGATAAATTGCTCCTCGCAAAAGGAGCCAAATCAACATGATTAGTCAATTGCATTGACATGATGCTTATTCCCAGATAATATACATTTTGTATGTTGTCAGTAAATAATTAATATTACTGACTTTAATAATTTTGCAGAGTAAATTATAAGACATTCTGGAACTATCCAGACTGGATTGCTTTCCCTTTGGGACATAGGATGATATTAAAGTAGTGCAATGTAGACTCTATTTGCACATCCAAAAGTATTAATTAAATGTATTCTCCAATAAAATTAGCTCCCTCTGACATACAAAAGTAGATGCTGCCTACGGACAGGCATTTAATAGAATATTTTTTTTATTCTGTTCAAACACATCCAACTCTCAGAGACTGTCTAGACCAGGGGTGCCAAACTCGATTTCATTGAGGGTCGCATCAGGGTTGTGTTTGACCTTGAAGCTTTGAAAAGAGATGAACACTGCCTATAATTAGCAATGACTAGTAGAATAAAAACTGCAGGGAATTCTCCTAAACAGCAATCATATTGAATCCCAAATGCTTTCCAATAAATGATTATTCTTTTGAAAAAGCTTTCTGTTTGTTATGTGTTTTTCAATCAAAAGGTATGAAGACTAATTTGGAACTGAAGGTTATCAATAATGCAACATTATTTTTAGCTTCAGATTATAACTTTATGACCAAGTATTGTCAATCCATTTCAGTTTGAATCCATTTTGGGATACATTAGCTTCCTTTCTTTAAATATTTTTTTGCCTTGTTGTAACTTACAAAGCTTTGAGTTATCATATCCCAACTATTAACACAAGCACAAAGTGCACTCCTTGTTAAGAGGAACGCGGCATTAAAATATGTGTAATGTAGGCTATTAAATAATAGCATTCAGTATTGACCCTTTCTGTTACTGAGTTTGTATTTGGTACTCTGGGACATACTGTTTGCCGTTTCCATGGAAACGGTGAGATTGTGACATATTTACACAGTAATGATGTCATAAAGAGCATGTTGAAGTACTCCTAAAGCATCAGGAGCTGGCTCCTTAATGCAATCTTCTGGCCAGGGCTTGCAAGACCAATTTTTTTCCCCTGACGAGTGCCCTTTTCCAAAGGCTGTACTCGTAAGTTAATATGGTTTAATGCTTTCTAATGGCAACGCTCTGTCACGCTTTGGAAACCGTGAGACGAGATTTAAGGCGAACTGACAGAGAAATAAAAAGGCGTTTAAGATATCTAGACATGAGTTGCTGCCCTAAAAGCTGCTGCCCTAAAAGTTGCTGCCCTAAAATTTGCGATGTGCAGAGCCACTGCTGCTGTGATATAAGTCTCCATCCCTACTGTTGCTGCCTTCTCCACCCGTACCCCAATTGCCTATGTGACATACTATGTTGCCGTCCCTGTCGACCGCTCTGCCTCTCAACCTTGGAGCGGAAAGCTATTAGAGCTAAAATAGAAGCTGAGCAAGAACTGGCCAGGTAAGTCTGTTTCCCCTTTCTTCATTTACTAGATCAAGAACTGGGGAGGAATGAAATGAGAATTAATGGTACTAGTTCCATTGGATTTGAAACAGACACTGCCCATAATTTGTTTTATATGCCTCATATTTTTATTTGGGGTGAAATATAGTCTGTTCTCAAGAAAGAGGCTGTCAGTTTAGTGAAATATACCAACCAGAGGGAAATAATTAATTTGAAGGTCACTCATGACTAGATAATTGGATAGCCCAATGGAAAGTAGATATAGATGTAAAAATTTCATTGTGGCATGTGTAATATTCATTTGAAAAATGAGAAACTTGTGATTGAATAAAGATTTTTAAAGCCTTCAAGTTTACTTCAGCTCCTGGAAACTTCATAGGCTCCATGCAATTGTCTTGACAAAATTCAAAAATGGTTTATTAGTTCCTTTTCTAAGATGTGTGTAGTTTTTGGTAGGGTGGTTTGGGTGTTTTTTTTTTAAGATTTTCCTCTTAGCCTAAATTCCCGTGATACTTCTTCTGAACAAGGTCTCACCTTATCTGAACTAAGGGCCAGTATATCCTGTTTAAAGTACCCAATCCACAAATCATACTAAACCTGTGGAGTCCTTGGTGCTCTCTAAACTTGATTGTTTGCTTACAGATGCTTCATTAACTGACTAGATAACATCATCAGTGCTAGTGAGTGTGAGGTTTGCTTCCTATTTATATATAATAGGTTTCCCTGCATGTGTTGGTGGGGACTGATTTTCTCCTTGGTTGTTCCTTGATTTAGGGCATTGTTTTCTGCTTATTTGTATGGTGTTAATCCCTGTTTATCTGTGTGTGGGCTGCTGGAGAGGATGTGTTCTGATCTTTTTGTTTCCTTCCTAGGTTTTAGTCTCTTTCAAATAGTGTGCAAAAGTACCTCTATCAACACTGTGGTAAAAGCTACTGTATATAACCAGGGCACCTCAGACTCACTAGCATTTATGATGTTACCAGTTGGGCAAGGCAGCATCTGCAAGCAAACAACAAATCTAGAGAATACCAAGAACTCCGCTGGCCAACCTGAGCTACATATATTTTCTTTTATTTGCATTTTACCTTATAATGCTGTTTGTTTAGCATTAATAAATTCCAGTAGATAGGTTCCCATCACACTCAGCATTGTGCAGATATCAGCCTAGCAAAAAGAGTATTCTGAAACATGATTTGCATCATTCATTTTTTCCAAATCTTTTTTAACATCCTTTGACAATCTTTCAGCATTTCCTAGATGGTGCTTCCCAATAACAAAATTTGTGTGGATGTATCTTGTGTATAATCACGTCAGTAATGCCAACACTGATAGGAATTTTACTAATCTAACATTGCAATGACCTTGTCATTGCTAACATTGGTAGAATATAGATGATTTCAATCCTGAAACATTTCTTTTAATATCTACAGCTTAGTTTCCATCAACATTTGAGACGTATTAATTTCTACTGCTAAGTATTGAACATCAGATTTGTATATAGGATATTCTAATATTTAAATTGATATGTTGCAGTCTTATCCTCTTCTTTGTTATAATTGCAGGATTCGAAGAAGGGTTTGTAAAATGATGGCAGCATGTAGTCGTCCAAAGCTTTTAGCTTTAATGGATGTTAAAGGTTTTGACCCAGAAGATATTACAGTAAAAGTGCAAGATGGGAAGGTTAAAGTTTGTGCTGAACATGAAGAAGAATTTAAGACTTGCAGAGGGAAGGAATATAACTATTCAACTGTCACCAAGGAGATCTGTTTACCACCAGGGATTTGTGAGA